>NW_026521899.1:0-181836 GCF_021234435.1 Artibeus jamaicensis | reverse complement strand
TGGTTGATTCATGGTATGAGCAGAGGATAAGTCCTTTAAAAAGTGTCTAGTACCTAATCGTCTAGACATGTGACATTGTTTCCAAGTATAATGGTGACATTATGAAAATGTGAATGTGGATAATAAAAGAATCTCCCACTCATTTGTGATTACATGTGCCTTATTTCCCTTGATTTCTACCAGCAGAATATTTAAAGTTTTCATTTTTAAATTACACTTGTCCATAAATATTTAGGTATGTTTTTAAGACATAATCTTCCTCTGCATTTCCTGTATTGCCTTCTGGGTCCTCATTTAAAATGCCTTTAAACCTGCATTTCCAACACTCTGTTAATGAGGATCAGTCATGTTTGTGTTGTGTGACTCAAAATTAGTCCAGCATTTACTTGTTACCCACTTCCAGATTTATGGATTTTTTTCCCAGCAGTACTCCACTTCTGGCACCAGAGCCTATTCTAGTGCCAATGGCTGCTATAAACAGTCAACTGGAACAACAGGTTCGGGCTATTTTTCTGGGGATTTTTTATTTGTAAAAGCATTCTACAGAGATCCCATTATAATATTGGTCACTTAGACCTTGTTAAAAATTAAATTAATTTCCCCCAACAAAAATCTATCAAGGCATTGAAAAAAACTCCCAAAGCACATGTTTGATGGGGGAAAGAAATGTTTATTATATATTAAGAACATTATATGCTTTATGGGAGACTCCAGAACCCTCTGTCCACAGTGATGATACCCCAAAACAGAGCCAAAGGAGGCTGGCAGTGAGCGTGTCATTGTATGGGTGGGAGTTCCCTTTCCTGTGAGCAAATCAGTCCTAGGAGTTCTCTTCATTTTCTTCCCCTTGGACCCCAACATCACTGACAACAGTAGAACTGAGAAAACGGGTCAGTTAATCAGTTGCCCTAATGTTTTCACATGTGAAGAATTCTGGCCCTGGCTGGTGTAGCTCAGTGGATTGAGCACGGGCCTGCAAACCAAAAGATCGCGGTTCAATTCCCCCGTCAGGGCACATGCCTGGGTTGCAGGCCAGTTCCCAGCAGGGGCCAGTTCCCAGCAGGGGGATGCACCAGAAGCAACCATACATTGATATTTCTCTCCTTCTCCCCTTCCCTTCCCTTCTAAAAAGATAAATAAATAAAATTTAAAAAAAAGAATTCTGAGTTGTGGTGAGTGACACATACATATTCACTATTATTACTTCTAGTTTTTTTTCTGCATGTAATACTGTGATTATTTCTGATGTGATTAGTTTGGAGTCTCTTCAGTGTTCCCTGGACTTGCAGCATGGAAGGGTTTGCAGAAGAAATTGTAGCCACAGTCACACTTCCGACCTCAAGTGTCAATAATGTCCACCTGTTTGTGCTTGGGAGGTAGCTACTCAGATAAAAAAAAAATGGTCATGATGAAGAGAAATGTGACTTTGGAAATGACTCTACTATATACATTTTTAATTTTATATGACAAAATAGATATTATTTGTGTTTATTTTATGATATTAGTACTTGTGAATATGGATATATTAGAGCTTTCAATTTAGGAAGTATCTGAAAATGCTAATAAAACATTTCTTATCAGTTTGAAAGGTATATGAAAATTTGAGTGTCACCTACTCATCTGGTCCACCATTTCTTCTTATGCTCAAAAAGTTGAGGCTGTGCTTTAATCTCATTCCAATGTGTCTCATAAACCAGGGGATCCCGTGTCCCTGATGCACATGGTAAGGAGTTCATGAGAAGAGAGATATCCCTATAATGGTGACAGAATGATGATGTTGCCTGAACTAAGTCCCTCCATACTTCACAGGAAACACTGCCTGCATGCAAATTTTTTCTCTCAGCTCCAGGCTGTGGATGCTCACAGCTTTCTTCTCACATGGGCTGAGGTCTCTGCAGAAGACAGAGTTGTTCTCTAGAAGAAGATGAGACTGCTGAGTCTCCTTCTGGGTGTGCCTGGTGACAGTCCCCCTAGGTGAGTGTCTCACATGTCAGGTTTGGGTCTATGGGATGGTGGTGACTCTACCTGATTGACAAAGACTCACGCTCCTTGTCCCCCTGTGTCCTGTCTTATGTGTAGCTGCAGGAGTCAGGACCAGGTCTGGTGACTCCCTTACAGATCCTCTCCCTCACTTGCACTGGTTCTGGATTCTCTTTTAGGAGCTGTCACATAGACTGGACCCACCAGGCTCCAAGAAAGGTGCTGTAGTGGGTCCATGTTATTTGGGGTGGCGTTAGTACAAAGTAAAACCCAACACTGAAATTCCAACTAAGCGTTTACCAGGGACACCTCCAACAGGCAAGTTTATTTAATACTGAGCAGTCTCACAACCAAGGTCACAGCCGTGTATTATGTGTGAGAAACACAGTGAGGAGAGTCAGTGTAAGCCCAAGCACAAACATCCCTTAGGAAGCCAGAAAGCTTGTTTGCAGGCACTGGTAAAGTCAACAGGGGGCACTCTCATCTCAGCAATCACAAAGAACAGCCTCAGGAGAAGGTGTGGGCCTGGTTGGGAAGGAAGGGACTTCCTCTTGGGAGCAACGATTTTTTCTTAGAGCTCTCCGATGCATCCAGGGATAAAGCCTTCTTTGTGAATCTAATTTTTGAAGTTTTCACTGCAGACAATAAGCAAGGGGAAATATCACAAGAGACCATGGGCCTCTTCTTGAGCAAGTTCCTGTTTGTTTGTTTCTTTTGCCTTTCTTAACAAATTGTGCCACATTTTTTCTTATGAAATTATACTTAAAATGCCACTGAGAGTGTTTGATCCAGAACAAATTTTATATTTGTAGTAAAACATAAGCACATATTTATGTCACTTTATCTGTGTCTGGGAAGCTAAAACATCCCAAAAGTTCTTTTAATTTTATAATTAGCAAACTAAGGAATATCCAGTAAATGGATTTATACTCAGCAGTGAAAATAATGATCACCTCATATAGATAGAATAAAGGTCGCTGTCAGTGATCACTCAACCTGGAATGTGCAAGGGCTCAGGGAACAAAGGGGCATGCCCTGGTTCTCACAGGTCCACCCTAGGAGAACAGTGGGCTGCTGGGATTTCTGTCCCTTTCTCACTGTTACCAAGTGGAAGCTGCACTCCTTGTACTGTGGGCTCCCTCATTGTCAGCAGAACCCTGAAGGATGGATGGCTCCACACAAGGAAACAAACACCTCCAGGCTCCTGTGAATGCAAAGCATCCACCACCAGGTCTGTTGTCCTGACAGCAGCTGTCTCCCTCCAGGTGTCTCTGTCTTTGGTTTTCCCACAAACACAAGATACCAGGAGAGTGGACACTCCACTGACCCCCCATCCCCTGCAATGGACTTTCACCTCGCTCAGTGACCATGAAATATCCATGGGAATAGATCTAGAACTGCACCTAATGGCTTATTTCTGGGCCTTTTCAAGACAAATCTTAGAGGCAGGTTATTTGCCCACCAGTGGGGAGCAAAGATGGCTGTGCTCCACAGTCAGTAAATACCTGAATGTTCAGATCTGAATACATGGCCACTCCTTCCTCCATGACTCACCTGGTTTGGTAGGTGAACCCTGCCAGACAAGTCAGGGTGAGGCAGTCAGTGAACCAGGGTCCCAAGGGTGCTGTGCCCAGAACAAGGCCTCCATTTCTGGAGTGGGGCCAATTGGACAGAGTGAGTCCTGTCTTCTGGTGGTAGCTGCCTGGATCTCACCCCTTAGTAGCCAGCAGCTTGGGGATGAATGCTGGACACTGACATCTTCTCTTCTGAAAAGGGAACCTGTGACCTGGTGCTGGCAGTGTGGAATCTGTGTTTTTGAATGCACTAGTCTTGAATGCACTTGCTGCACTGGGATGTGGAAGGGAGGGTGTTGCCTTCCCCTGTGTTGTCTAGCTGTCCCCACTGTCAGCATAGTCTCTGGAGTAAATTCTTCACCATCCGTGTTCCACTAGGACCATCACCAGTCATGGTAGTGATTTAAAAAAAAACTTCTGCATTTTCATTAGGACTAAAATTCTTGTAGCTCCCTTGTAAGTGTGGGTGGGGGGCTGGGACAGCAGCATTCCTGGACCTCGGACTGAGCCTTATTTTTAGGCAGGGAGGTGCCGGTTCTGGGCTGTGTCCTTGCAGTATTTCCTATTCCTCAGTGGCCCCCAAAGATTTTTCTGAAAATGTTGTAATTTACCATATGTGCATGGGTATAATGTGCACCCATGTTTTTGTCCAAAATTTTCAGAAATAAAAACATTCATTTTAGAATTTCACTTCAATTATTATTTAGGTATATTTAGGCACAAAACTGGATTATTATATTTCTGAGTATTATTTGCATATAGATATTGCTATTGATTTCTAGAATTATACTTTTAGTGCATAAGCATAAATAAAATAGTTAAAATATTTATACAGAAAAGGAAGTTCTACTACCCATGTATAATACAAAGCCATCTTTTTTCCTAAAAATATAGGCAAAAAAGTGTGCATTATATGTGGCAAATTATGGTACATTAACTGAATTTGTACTAAATCCATGTTACAGGCTCAACAAAATAAGGCTGGAGGGGGTAGGTCTTATTAGATAGAATCTAAAGTCAGAGGATACACTATGCTGCATCAGTGACAGGTAGACACTTCATCTAAAGGGATGATTCAGAACATTGTCAATGTGTAGATAGACACTTCAGTATTACTCTCTGAGAGTCTCAGAGAAATAAAGTCACTGTGATCCCAGACACACACCTCTGTGCTAAGACAAAAGGGTTGAACTGCAGGGGGCGCTCAAGACTCAGGAGAAAGTCAACAAGAAACTGGTCCTTGCACCACAGGGAGTCTGAGCAGCCAGGCCAAATCTTCTGGGTCCCCTTATCCTTAATTACCCCCCTCATTCTGCTCCTGAGTAAATGCCTATTCATTGGGGTCCTGTGGTCCTGCCTTCATGTCTCCTGGCTGTGTCCTATCAGAATGGGAACGTGTGGTTTATATAGGTCAGTTATACCCTCCACGTGTTGGGTCAGTTTTGGCTACACTGACTGGACAAGGTCCCCTGGATCTGACCCTTCTCACCACAGACTCTGCAGATCCCAGGTGCAGGGGGAACAAGCCACAAGGGCAAGAAATCACAAGTCTTCACACCAAATGTGTTTTCCCTTGGTCTGTTGTCAAAGCAGGCCACTCACAAGAAAAAAAAAATCAGCTCAGTGTGGGGATATATGCATGTGTTAGGGAATGTGGAGAAGAAAGATCTGGGGGTTCAGTACCATGATCATTACCACAGTGTGTGTGTGTGTGTTTGTGTTTGTGTGTGTGTGTGTGTCTGTGTGTGTGCATGTGTGTGCTTTATTGAGCAGGACATGGGCAGTGGGATTATGGCCACATGCAGAGATCCTCACATGGGGCCTGAAAGCACAGCAACCTGATGACATCACAGACCCCAACTCCCCATGATGTTCAGGGCTCAGGGGGGTTGGCTGGGTCAGTGCATCAAGTAGCTTCAAGGAAGGAGAGCTTGTCAGTGGCTTCAGAGAGCCCTTGCTATGGGGTTCCCTGCAGAGTCACTGGGTTTTAGTACAGCCAAGTTAGTGGCCAGAGATGTAAGCATGTTATGTCCCTGAGTATGCAGCATAAAGTCACATTCAGCCTTTAATTCTGGACTAGAGATGATGAGAACTTCATGCCCGGTGAGCCCAGACAGGACCCTGCCTTTTGAGAGCACAGTCTGGGCAGTATAGGACAGAGGAAAACCCGGGAGTTCCAAGCTTATGTCCAGGAGCAGGTGCAGAGACAGCTAGGACATGACTTTCAGTGAGGGTCTGGATCTTCCTTTCTTCACAAAAAACATCTAAATTATTTCAGATATGAGGTGACTGTAAACAACCACTTTCAACAGAGAATTTACCCAACTAAATAGAACATGAGGACCACACTCAATAGGTGTAATTCTATGGTTTCTTTATTATCTGAATTGGAAGGAGCTTGGATGGGGGGTGGTTTTGTTCACTCACTCAGTGCAGCATTTGGGAGACCCACTGTTCAAGGAAGGACATTGTGGCACTGAAGTCCAGAACTGGTCCAGGTGATTTCTGTGCCACTCAAAGGTGGACTCTTAATGAGGATCATGTGCTGTGGAGGCTTGCTCCTCAGTGGGAGAAGTTATGTCTCCCCATGTGGGGGCAACTTCTTCCTGAGTCTCCCGGGTGCCACAGACACAAGTGAGTGACTAATGACCGAGAGATAATGCGATCTCCTTGGGGTGGAAGAAGTGGGCTGTGGCCAGTTTCTCTGGGAGACAAAAGGGCCAGCAGGGGCCAGTTTCTCTGAGGAGAAAAGGCCCTGGAGCTCCTTGCTCCATAGCCTTTTATTGGGTTGTAATACAGGAATACAGGGAGGCAAAGGATCAAACAGTAGATAATATTTCAAAGAGATCTGAGGGCTTCAGAGTCTGAGTCAGTGTCTGTCAGGAAGAGAGTTGCAGAAACTTTGGGAGACATACCCATTTCCTCTTGGACCCTTATCATATGAATGAAAGCACTCTTAGTATATTTCTCAGGTTTATCAGCAAGTATTTGTGATGACAGATTTTTCCCCAGGGCAGGGTCTGGCAAGGCAAAGAGCTGCACCTCTCCCAAACAGGTTTTTAGGCTTAAGGGGATTAGGGTCAGGAAGCGCTTCTCCCTGAGGACATGGGGACTCCCGCTATGTCAAAGCCTGGGGGCGAGAGTCCACTATTCTTTGTTGCAGCCCCTCCCCCGACTTCTTCTATGAAGGCTTCCCAAGTGATTGAGTTTGGTTTAGGTTGCCCCCCACTGTGAGGGGTCTTATTTGTCATTGACTTCCCACCAAGTTTGGGGGTCAGAGAGAGGAACTGAGGCAGCCTTTGCTACCAGAGATAAGCTTTGTCTCCTGCAGTTGGCATTCCAAGGGTCCTCTCTCGCCATTAGCCACAAGGGGTAGAGATACAATTCCTGAAACTAGGCAGAGAGGTCTACTACATCCCCAGAGATCAGCGACCTGACAGGGGACACATATTTTACAACAGTGACTGGGACGTGGCCACTGAATCTTCCACTGAGCATGGGCCCTGTGTCCTCTAGTTCTCTCAGGTGTGGTGAAGTCTTCAGCTATGAAACACTTTGCCTCATGAATATGCAAATGAGATGAGGTAGACTAGGTTAAATGTGGGTTTATCTGTGCCCTGACAGCACCACCCAGAGCCATACTTTCCTTTACAAACACAGCCCCTCACCATGGACTGGAGCTTGAAGAGTCTTTTTCCTGGTGGCAGTGGCTACAGGTAATGGATGCTTTTGCTCCTAGGTTTAGTAGGGGACCAGGGATAGTCAGGAGACATTTTCACTCCTTGCTGTCTCCTCTCCACAGGTGTAATGCCCAGGTGCAGCTGATGTAGTCTGAGACTGAGGTGAGGAAGCCTGGGGCCTCAGTGAAGGTCTCCTGCAAGGTTTCTGGATACACTTTCACCAGCAACTGGATGATATACTGGGTGTGGCAGACCCCGAAACCAGGCCTTGAGTGGGTGGGGCAAACTTACCCTGTAGATAATGATACAAACTATGCACAGAAGTTCCAGGGCAGAGTTACCATAACTGCAGATAAGCCCATGATGAGCACAGCCTACATGGAATTGAGCAACCTCAGAGCCCAGAACTCTACTGGGTACTACTGTGCAAGTGACACAGTGAGGGGAAGTCAACGTGACCCCAGAAACCAGTATCTTTGTGGGAGACAGGAGGGCTGGGCTCCAGGGGGCACTAAGATCATACCAACCACAGAGAACAAATGCAGGGGCAGGTGTGGGGCCTGGGCAGGAAGTACGGGTCTTTGGCTTGGGTTAAGGGTTTCCTCTCAAAGCTGTCAGCTGCATCCAGGGACACTCACACAGTGAGTTCTGATGACTTGTCCATTGACCCTCCATGAGCTTCACAATCCCACACTCACTCTCTCAATAATGGGGAAGCTGGAAAGGAAAGGAAAGCACATATTTGTCAAAACATTGAATTTCATGGTGTTAGAAGCATTACCTGACAAGAAAGCTTGAAGAGATTCCAAGAGGGCTGCAGCGCAGTGGGAAGCTCCATCTATTTCCTTTCAGCGCAGACAGAACTTGAATCTAAACTTCAGAGCAATCAACTCTAAAACCAGTGGAAGTATAGCTGGTATGGAACTTTGTACACAAGGATACATAAGAATAGGAGAGGAGACAAGGAGAGGCTGAGACTACCCTCCATGCAGACTCAGGTATTAGAAAGCCCAAAAGATATGGCTGCACCTTCCTATTGAGAAGGTGGGGTGAGTCTCAACTATGCAGGGGTCTCCATATCTCAACAACAGAGATGGTGAAAAAAGTCCATGTAACATTTGGGGAGTCGGTTCTCCTGGGGGACTTGGCAAGCAGCATCTCCGGGAGGGAGTGAGAGGATTTTTACAAAACCAGGATCTGTGACCAATAGTGGGACCATGAAGAAGTTCCAGGCTGGAGGAGGGGTCTGCTTGGCTTAACCAGTAGTGACTTTAAGGATTCCTCTATTTTATGGAAGAAATGTAGGCAGAGAACTCTTGGGATTTTGGACTGTGTGGTGCGAGGAAGAGACCCTGTGTTCCCCACACCCTGTTCATGGGAGGGGCCCCACACCCCACATGTTGAATCACAAGGTTTGCCCCAATCCTGTGGTCTTCCACGATGAAGAGGTAAAGCCTGAGCTGAATACTTGGCTCATCCCTGCTAATTGGATGGCAGGGAGGCAGCATTTGGCCCTGTGGAGGTCTGGAGGAGCTGGGGAGATTGTAGTGCCATTTTGACCTGATTTTTTTTCTTTTCTTTTCTCTTTCTTTTCTCTTTCTTTTCTCTTTCTTTTCTTTTCTTTTCTTTTATTTTCTTTTATTTTCTTTTCTTTTCTTTCTTTTCTTTTCTTTTCTTTTCTCTTTCCTTTCCTTTCCTTTCCTTTTCTTTCTTTCTTTTTTTTATACCCTTGGCATGCCACACAGAGCTGGAGGTTTTTGGACTGCATTTCCAAGGTGACCTTCTGTCCTGGAGTCAGTGGGGTATGTTATAGGTATGCAGCTGCATTATGGGGAAGCAGAGTCCAGGTCTCTATCGAATTTAGCCCCTTCAGCCACTGGGTGGAAAGGAAGTGCTGCTCCACTAGAGAACCACTCCCAAGAATGTTTGAATCACCGCTTCCTAGACTGGATAACCCCACTGAACACACTTCTGATGGGGAAGGGAGAGGTGCTCAGAGTGGGGACACTCAAAAGTTGAGACCGAGGCAGATCCAAGTAGGTGGCCATACACACTGGTCTAATACAAACCCCACCTTGACAGCTTACCTAAGGCAGGGTGAGGACAGCATCCTACACTTGGCTAAACAGAGAATTTGTCTTTATTTATCTTTTAAGGTCTTATTTTTCTTTAACATTTATTTTTTCATTTTTTCTCTTTTTCTTTCATATCTCTTACTTTCTCTTTCCTTGTCTTATTCTATTTTTTATTTTATTTTACTTATTTTTTATTTTTTACTTTTAAAATAATTTTATTTAGTTATTTTTCAAGTACAGTTTTTGTCTATTTTTCCCATCCCAGCCTCCCCTGCCCCTTGCTCCCCACCTCCCTCCCATTTCCCCCCCCCCCTTAGTTCTCGTCCCTGTGTTCTTCCCTATTTGTTCCTCCAAATCCCTCCCCCTTTTTCCCCTTACCTTCCCTTCCTTCTCCCCTCTGGTCACTGTCCCCTTGTTCTGTATTATTCTATTTTTTCAAGTTTCTTTCTATAAGTGTACTTTGTTGATGATGCTCTCACAGTTGTCCCCATTTTTCACCCTTTGCCCTCATATGACTGGCATCCCCCTTCCTTCCAGCAATGTACCCACATTTTAGTTCATGTCCATGGATTGTGCACATAAGTTCATTGGCTTCCCCATCTCTTATTAATATTTTCTTATTCTTTTTCTATCCTTTATTTTTATTTTTCTGTATGTATTCTTTTTCTTTACTTTCCCTTCCTTCTCCCCTTTCATATTCTGTCTTCCATTCATTTTTTAATTCTTGAATTCTTTTTGTTTCTTGTATTTATTGTTCTGCTTGCTTGTATTTTTGTCTTTTTTCTTTTCTTATTATTTTCTTGCCATTGTATTTGTTATTGTGGTTAAATTTTCCTCTTCCTTTGTTTTTATCTTGGTTTGGTTTCATTGCGTCATCACCTGTAATGTACAACAGTTGTAGAAGAGAGAGTTTCTGTACAGATTGTACATTTTCACTGTGTTCCCCTTTTGGGACAAGGTTGCAGCCCCCAAAAAGGACAGAAAGGTGTCAGTCTGGCTGGGGCAAAGTCTATTTCTCTCTCTAATTACCTTCAACAAGAGGGAGAAAATTTTCATTATTCAAAGACCTAATGGAAATCACATGATCAAGGCCAACAGACCCTGTGTCCTCTGGGTCTCTGTCTTCCCAACCAATAGGAACATAGAGCAAACTACTCCCCACAGGGTGGGACAGTCTTAGGGGATCCAGAGTGTGAATTGGAAGGGACAATGATGGAGGCCAGAGTATGGCCACAGGGACAACTACAGCAGTGACAGTTAAACCTGACTTTCTAACACTCACATTGTGAAGTCCATTTACATCAGGGCTTGAGATTGTCTCACACAATTACAGAGGGGACAGAACAGGGACAGTGTGCATCTACATTAGTGGTCTTGGGCTGAACGCAGACTTAGCAGCAGTTGTCTGTGACAGTTCTAGGTGAACCTGGCTCACTTTAGCTCATCTAGAGCCACATCACAGCTGATGTACAAGCTTCTCCACTAGGTGAGGACTCTGAGACCACAAGTGTATACAGCCCTTGGGGGCTAATAACACTTGATACAGACACTCACTCATGCTCTCATTACAGCGAGGGGTCTTAAAGCCTCATGGGGTTTTTCCCACTCTGCCTTGGATTGGGATTAGTGGAGCAGTGGGGCTAATAGGGAGGGAATGGAACTAGACATTGGGCTCATTTTAACCAGATGTGACCTCTTGGATGTGAACCAGCCCTGCTCAGGATTTTGTGATTACTTGTTTAAGTGTTACCATGACCACACTTCATGGGACACTAACTTCTTTACAGAGGCACAGACCTCTCTGCAGGTCTCCAAACCCAGGGCCCCTTGTATAGTAGGAGGACATGCAAATAGGTACTCTCTGCTCATGAAAAGCAGCCCAGCCCTGACCCTGCAGCTCTGGGACAAGAGCCTAGCCCAGGATTCCCAGGTGTTTCCTGTTCCTGCTCAGGACAGAACACAGACCACTCACCATGGAGTTTGGGCTCAGTTGGATTTTCCTTGTTTCTATTTTAAGAGGTACTTTATGAAGAACGAGAGATGCTGAGCATGTGAGTGGACATGACTGAGAGAAACAGCAGAGGGTGACAATTTCCTGACCTGTCATCTTTGTGTTTGCTGGTGTCCAGTGTGAAGTGCAGCTGTTTGAGTCTGGAGGAGGCTTGGTAAAGCCTGGGGATTCCCTCAAACTCTCCTGCCTGGCCTCTGAATTCACCTTCAGTAACTACTGTATGAGCTGGGTCTGCCAGGCTCCAGGGAAGGGCTGGAGTGGGTTTTTAGAATCAGTACTGATGGAAGTAACACATACTATGCCAACTCTGTGAAAGGCCCATTGACAATCTCCAGAGACAATGACAAGAACACACTGTACCTGCAAATGAACAGCCTGAGAACATAGGGCATGGCAGTGCATTACTGAGCAACAGACAGTAAGGGGAAGTCAGTGTGAGCCCTGACAGAAAAACCTACTGTAACCAACTGTAACCAACATGGGGCACTCAGTGTTTCTGGACACAAGGGCCATTCCAGGAGCAGGCACAGTTGGTGGTTTGGGCTGATTTCCTCTGCTGTTTCTTGTCAGTAAGAGTTTTCTTTGGGGAGCCTCTCTGGATTTCTAATTCTGCACTCATTACTGAAGTCTCTGAATTTAAAAAGTATATTCTCAAAATAGTGTTTTCACATGAACAAAAGGCAGAGTCTCTTTCAGACACCCTTGTTCCCAGTTCCAATGAATCATCAAACCTTCTGACCACATTAGCAATATCTAACAGGCACATATGCTGGGCCCAATAGTGCACACTAGCCCCACACACATCGGTGTCCAAGCCAACCAGCAGCAGGACATGGAAGTTGGTCAGCACTTACTAGAGTGAATAAACCCAATGACACAGAATTATCCCCCCAGTGATGACAGTCATTGACTTGGCATCATACTCACAGAATCATGGGTAGGTGACACCACTCTGAGGCTGGGGGACCCACACAGTTTGGTTTAGAAATTCAGATGGACAACAAATACTCTCTCCAAGTACACGTGGAATGTGTCTCACTCACAGGGTTGAAAACTCTGGCAAGAATAGGAAAAGCCCTTATGCAAGGTAGACATTCTTTGAAAATGCCAGGAGAAAGGAGACTGGCTCAGGGCATTTATTTTGTCCAGATGGTAAAGAAGGGCACACTGTTTACAGATGCTTGTGTGGTTTTGATCTCCGAGTGACATCTGAAGAGAAGGCCCACTCTTTCTTATTAGATTTCCTATGTGGAGAAGATGGGAAAGATTATGAATAGAACCTTCATTTTCAGCACTCAAATGTAAAATAAAATAGTCTGTCTAGCTGTTCCATGTAGCAGTTATAAGAAAAATTGTGAAAAAAATGAGCAAATGGTCATTATGAGGGGGAAAGAACCACCATAATAAAAAATGAGAAGAGTGATTATAAGTAACCACTTGATGTTGATGCTGACGTTGATGTTGGTGGCAATGGACTTGGTATTAATTATAATGATAGAATTGAATGGGAACCTTGATTCAATGTCTTATATGAAAACACTTTCTTATCCAAGGTCATCAGCTTTTCAGAAGCCCTTGGGTCAACTTACTTTTGGGGCATTTGTAGGGAACCATTTCTCAAGGCATGGAAATGTAGCTCAGCACCCATGTGGAAAACCAGTGGGGAACAATTTAGCATGCAGGGCCAACTTGGAAAAAGTTCTCCCATGGGAAATCATGCATTATACCTAGGCTTTTTTGTGACTTTCTCTTGCTAAAATTCCCTCACCCTGAGTTTAGGCAGAAAATGCTTACTGTATATCTTTAAAGTAAATTCCTGAAGACTGTGTTAATTCTCCCAAGGACTGAAATGTAACCAGACCTATTACTCTTGTTGTTCCCTTTCATTTGCAACATTTTTTCTCATTAATCTGTAAGAAATAATCAGTAACATCCCTTCCATTGCTGTCTGTAACAAGTAATTACCTAAAGCAAACCTAAGTATAATGAATGAAAACCTACTTTGATGCATGCTATTAAAAAGCCAATAAAAGCCTGTCAAGGCAAGGGTTGGTTGATGTGCTCTTCCCCTTGAGAGAGTGTGCTTTGAAAGCGGAGTTTGCACACTGACCTTCTATGACCAGCAAGCAGGTCCTGTCATCCTCACACTTCTCAGAACACCTGCTGGCCCAGAGCCAGTGCCTGTGTCTCTCTGGGAGAGAGTTCCTTTAGGGTCTCAGTGCCTCATTGGTCTAGGAACATGGGAAGTCTGCTGATTGGCCTACCTGTAGGAGGGCTGCACAGCCCTGGGGGATGTGAGACAGAAGGACGGACACAGTGTATTTAACACCTGTCTCAGCTGCAGAACCATGGTTGAACACTGGGCGGCAGGTCCTAAACAGTGTGGCTTTTGTTCTGGAGCTGGACTGAGACACAGGCTGCACCTGCACTACCACCTGAAAGGACAGGAGGCCTCAATCAAGTAAAGAAATAAACTTTATTTTGCTATTATTTACACCAAAATTTCCATCAAATGTTATTTTATATGAAATTGTGATTTTCCAGTCTGCAGTGATTAGTTTACTTTATGAGTTTTTTTTTTTTTTTGGATTTGGGAAGATGTTTGGGCATAATGTTTATCTGTTTTAATGTAAACTTGAATAATGCATGAAATAAAAATAGTGCAGTCTCTTATCCAGCCATGGAAAGAAGGGCTGTCCATTGACATGATTCAAAGTTGTTTCATAACCCATCTTCTCTTCCATCCCTGACAGAAGCCATTGAGTTTGAGAGAAGAAATGAGCTCAGGACCGAGAAGAACATGAGACAGTGTCTTCAGTCCTCCCAAAATTATGAGAACAGAGTCCCCAGCATGCAATTTTCTTTCCCGGCTCCATGGTAAATCCTCTCCTGGACCATGGAATCCCACATCTCTCTCATCACTGAGAGCTGAGGTCTCTGGGGAAGGCAGGAGCAGTGCTCTAGAACATGAAACTGCTTGGTCTCCTCCTTTGCCTAGTGACAGCACCCAGTGTGAGTGTCTCAGGTGTCAGACACACAGGTTTATGTGATGGGGAGTTCATCTGACTGACAGGAACTGATGTTCCTCGTTCCCAGGTGCCCTGTCACAGGTTAAGCAGCACGAGTCAGGCTCAGACAGGATCCGTGAAGCCCTTGTAGACCTTCTACTTCCCCTGCACTGCCTCTAGTTACTCTATTACCAATTATTACTACTGGAACTGGAAATGCCAGCCCCAGTGAAGGGGCTGGAACATATTAGATGCAAAATTTATGATGGAAGCATTTTCTACAGACTGTTGTAGGGGACCATTTTGTTTTAATCTGGTAAATGTGACTCAGCTCTGTATGGAAAACCTACAGAAGTGAAGTGGTGGGCAGGAGCCAGACCTTCAAACTGAGTTTTCCCATGGAAATCGGGCCAAGAAAATGCATACAGACTGTTATGGCTTGCTTTTGCTAAAACTCCATCACCCTGGTCTAAAAAAATGTGTATTGTCTATCTTCATGGTAATTTCCAAAGCTTGTGTAAATTTTCCCAAGGGCAGAGCTAATCAGCTCATCGTCATTCCCCTCTGCATGTTATTTTCATTTCCCTGATTGTACCTAAAATGTAGACAATAGTATTCTATGTAATAGATAACAAATCTTTCTCTGATGTAAGACCCAAGGAAAACAATAAAAACCTGTCTAGGAAAACCTGTCAAGGCAACTCTCCTCTTGAGAGTGTCCGAGGCATCCATAGACACTCTCCCCTTGAGAGAGTAGCCATGATGTCCTTTTTTTCTCCACAGGATTTTTGTCACCTGTGCACTTTTTTCTCCTCATCAGCCACAACGAGCAGACTCTGCTGGCTGGAGTCTGCCACATCTTGTGCCCAGGAACAAGGACCCAAAGGCTATCAGCTGTAGCTGTGGTCAAAACACCAACATGGGTGAAACGTGCTCAACAGTCCAGGTAAGGCCGAAAGACCTGAAGTGCTTTTCGGAGAACATAGGATGTGTTGCATTTTAGAGAAAAATGGTATTTTTCAAGGTCACCCTCTCTTGCAACCACACTCTCTTTGGTAAGCAGAAGCAATACTCTTGTTGGGGGAAATTGATGGCTATTTTAAAATATAGCACATCAATCAGGGGACTGTTTTTACAGCTAGGTGTTTAAGAGCTCAGTGATTTGCCTTGTTTCTTCTAGCTTATCGACTACATACCAGAGATAGTGAAATGCTCTGCTTTCTGCTTCTGTAAATTGTCTCCTGCTTTGGTCTGAATGACAGGCCTCCTTCCCCCTGCTCTATCCCCCTGCTCTATAAAATAACTGCTTTCCCTTTGTTCAAGGCCCAGAATATGGAAACTGACTCCTCTGGGTCCATGTGTAAAATAAACTTCCACTCCGTACACCCAAAAGCGGCTGAGTTGTTTTCTGTAACACACTCTCTCTTTCTCTGGCAATCACCACAGCCCACCGGCACCAGTCAAACATTTAAAAGCCATAAGGGCGCTCGCCAAAACAAATCTACCCATGACAGGATTAGTTGAACATGAGCCAGGAGAGAACACTGGGTTTCTTGCCAAATGCAAGCAAAAGCCCACACAATTAGAGGTACACTGTGAAAACATTCACAAGCCCATCCCCCCGGCACAATCCCCTATCAGGTTTTAGGCTTGGAAGGGAGAGCAATTAATTTTCCTTTCAATTAGCCTTTTTTTTTCCACAAGCACCTTTGCACATTCTTTCTTTAAAAGCTGCTTTTTGCAGCACTTTTTATTTTGCCTTTTCCCTTTGCCTGCTTGTGAACAGAAAAGCATATAGTACATGAGTGTTCCGGTTTCAACTGGATTCCCAAGATTGCTTTGAAAACTGAATTAGTTAGCAAGGATATTTATGAGTATCTCAGTTTCTTCCTGAAGCACCAAAGATAAGAGGAATTCCTCCCTCTGACCTGAGATCTCAGGCCTTCCTATGTTAGTAGGGGCCCTGCAGAGGTGCCCTGGGTCAATCTGCAAGATGTGCAGGGGCCTCATAGGGAATTCCAATCATCCCCTATGAGGGGATCATAAGTTACATTCCAATCATTGTAACTTAACTCTCAGCTCAGTCAGGGAGCATGATATAAAGGCTGGTCACCAGGCACTTGGAGCCCTCCCTCGCAGTCTTAGAAGCATGGGAAAAACTTGAAACCCATAAGCGGGGTTAGGGTAGTGTGACCCACCACACTATACTCCCCAATAGCTAATTAGATAGGGTTTACTATGGGGTGGAGTCTGAAAGGGCAGAAATCAAAAGTAAAAAAGAAACCTTTCAACAACAAGAATGGGCTCTTTAAAGAACAAGTGCAATGTTTCATGCTAATTTGGCAGTTTTTTAAAGCTGCTAAATATCTCCCTGTTGAGGGATCTTTAGACTTAGTTATTTAGGAAAAGTTGGGGAGAAGTTGAAACAACAACAACTGGTGTGAGATAAAGATTAGTGTTTCACTCCCTCCTTTAGAAGATTTAATTTGAAAATATTGGTTTGCTTGAATTTTATTTCTGTTTCTGTTTTTTTTAAGATTTTATTTATTTATGTTTAGAGAGGAAGGGAAGGAGAGAAATATCAATGTATGATTGCCTCTCATGAGTCCCCTGCTGGGAACTGGCCCACAACCCAGGCATGTGCCCTGACTGGGAATCGAACCGTGATCACGGGGTTCACAGGCCCATGCTCAATCCACTGAGCTACACCAGCCAGAACTTGTTTCTGTTTTAATAGTAACATCTCAGTCTCAAAATGTTTTAGTAAATAGAATGAAATCTCTAATGCTGTTACATCATAAAGAGTCTACTAAAAATTAATTGACTATAAAAAAAGAAAGAAAAAGATCTTACTTCCCTCATACAGTAAAAATTGCAAGAAGGAAAACAATGAGAAAAAATGTGTCTTTTAGCTATTCTGAATCCTCTTTCTGAAGACCCAGGGGCTGCTTCGGTCCTAGAAACAAGCTATACCAAGCTTAGAATTCTCCCTCCTTCTTCTCCAGCCTGCCTAAAAATTTTAGGGGTGCTAGATAGTGAAACAGCTCACCTTAGAACACATTGTATGAATGCAATAATCACCAAGAAAAAAATAAAGTAAATGTATTTTCCAGTAGAGAAAAAACTTTTTCTAAAAGTTATGAAAGTATTCATAAATTTGTTCAATCTAAACATGTTATAAGTGAAATAGGATGTGTGACATGTTAAAGAAATATTAAGAATCCTCCTTGTTTGTGCAAGAGACATGGCCTTTCATTGTAAAAACAAAGTATAAGTGTACTATCTCCCGGGGAGAACGAGCCCTTCTCCACAGAAGACTAAGTATTATTTTTTAACTCAATACCTGTAAACACTGATTGTCTCCTTGGGAAAGAACTAGCTATTCTCCCAGAAGGAAGTTAGTCGATTGAGTCCTGAAAGGCCCTTGGCACATAACCACTTTTGTCTAAAACATATTTGAGCAGAACCCCCCTCATACTCTCCATTTTCCTTGCAAACTCTAAAGCTAAGAACTACCAAGTGCTGAAAACAGCAAGACAGTTAACTTGCTGCTTCAACTCATTAAGCTTGCAAAAACAGCAGAAGGCCTATCTTTCCAAGTAGAAAACAATGGCACTTTTAAAACTGAGGCTATTTTTCAGCTGACTGCTCCCTACCTGTTGCAAACCAGGAAGCCAAAGGTTAAGGGCTGAAAAGAGCCCTCTCAGGAGGGTGAAAATCAGACTGCCAAAGCTAAACAGAAAAGTAATAGGAAAAGTTAAAAGACTGTTTCTTTATCATTCCCAAGCTAAGCAAATTATTAAATAATGCCCTGATTGCCAAGCCCTTATTAAGGCATCTCCATCCATGGGAGTTAACCCTTAAGGACTAAGTTCTCAAATGACTTGGCAAACAGATGTCACTTATTACTCTCCCTGTGGAAAATTCAAATATATTCATATTTCTATTGATACTTATTCTGATGTCCTACATGCATCTGCTTTGACAGGAATATCTGCTAAAAATATACAAGCCCATTGACTTTAAGCCTTTAGTCATTTAGGACAGCCTCAACAAATTAAAACTGATAATAACCCAGGGTATCTTGCCTATTCTACTCAAACTTTCCTTCAGAGTTGGAATATCCAGCATGAAACAGGAATACCTTACAGTCCAACCAGTCAGGCAATTGTTAAATGGGTGCATCATACTTTTAAAACTTTTCTTAAAAAACAAAAAGGGGGAGCCAAGAGTCTAACCCCAATAATTTGATTATGTTATCTATGTTTACATATAATTTTCTAAACTGTGATTAATCACTCTGTACTCCAACTGAGAAACATTTTCAGAAGAAAGAGCCAAAGTCATCTTATTCTCAAGTTTTGTACAGAGATCTGCTGGGAGGTGGTACTTGACAGGGTCCTGTAGATCTTTTTACATGGAGAAGAGGGCATGCATGTGTTTCCACCCCTACAGGTCCTGTCTGGCTTCCAGCTAAAAGGGTGTAGCCTTATCATGAACAAGAAAGACATCAAGCTTCGCTAACTGGAAATAAAAACTGATCAGCTAACAGACAAGATAGCCTATTGGAAGAAAACAAGCACTAAATTCCAGTGGCAAAAAATACAGTTTATGTTGCTAAGTATTTACTAGTTTATTTTTCTGTTCTTATTGACACTTGTGTTTTCCTTTAAAGGAGCAACTTTATGCTGCAAGCAAAGAGCAATACAATAATTACTATAAGCTTTCCATAGCAACTATAATTGGCCTGTGTACCTAGGAGAGGATTTATCATACTCTCAGTCCCCCTCTAGTCCCTCCTTATAATTTACACAAAATCCATAAAGACTCAGCCTCTTGGTCTTTGTGTGGAGGACCAAATACTACTATTGCTTTTTCCCCCAAAAGTCCTTTTGTAGTGGAGAACTGGGGAGCTAATTAGAAAGTACTGACTAAAGCTTGGCACAACAATAGTTTTGGCTCTGCCTCAAATCCCATATACTAATATGTGGTGGGAGGGGCCCAGTACCAGGCTCCTGTAATCAGAATTGTTTCTCCCAACCACACTAGCCCTTAGCATACAACTCATGGAAAATGGGCTTGCCTTTTATTGCTAGAAAATGCCTGTATAAAATTTTTTTGGCCCTGGCTGGTGTAGCTCTGTGGATTGAGTGCAGGCCTGCGAACCACATGATCATGGTTCAATTTCCAATCAGGGCACATGCCTGGGTTGCCGGCATGGGGGACTCACGAGAAGCAACCATACATTGATATTTCTCTCCTTCTCTCCTTCCCTTCCTCTGTAAAAATAAATAAATAAAATCTTTTAAAAATCACGTGTTTAAAAAAAAGTTTTTGAAAGCCTCTATTAGGACAGCCCTCTAAAACAAGATTGGGTCACAGTTTTTACCTCTCACCCTTACTTGTTTTTGGCAACTCCAGG
This sequence comes from Artibeus jamaicensis, assembly GCF_021234435.1. Lineage (NCBI taxonomy): Eukaryota > Metazoa > Chordata > Mammalia > Chiroptera > Phyllostomidae > Artibeus > Artibeus jamaicensis. The sequence goes on along the minus strand of NW_026521899.1, from coordinate 162,086 downwards.
GACAGCTTGAGTCTTTTAGAATAAATTAGCAAAAAATAATTCTTTGGCTGTCCCTGCAGAGTCCATATGTGCCAGCTGTCTTACTCATATCAGTATTACTCAGTTAAGCCTCACTATGGTCTATACAGTTAGAAGACAAACTCAGATATGGATGCCAGTTAATGTAACCAGAGAATGGGAAGACCCCCATGGCACAAGAGTGCTCTGCAATGTGATGACCTTTCTAAGAGTCTGACAGTTTGTTGACACTTTAATTGCATTTATACTCTCTGCTGTTGTCGTTGCAGCTACTGCGGCCATAGCAACCACTGCCCTCATTGGGTCAGTTCAAATTGCTCATACTGTTGATGTTCTTCTTAACCAATTCCACTTTAGAAATGCTTCAACAGGCCCAGAATGATCAAGAAATCCTGACTCTGCTTTCTGCAGTTGAATCAGCCCTCAATTGGATCTATGAATGCCAGGGGACACTAGTGATCCATCAGCAGCTGACTTGTAATTCTTGTTTCTCCAAACTGTGTATCACCCCACTACAATGGAACTCCAGCCAATACTCCTGGAGTGATATTCAACATCACCTAAGGGGAGCTTTTCTACTAATCTAAAGGAACAAATCAATAAATTGCAATTGGATTTACACCAACAGTTGCAGGACATTCAATGCTTAACCAAGCAGGAGAGACATTCAAACCCTTAATGATAATCTTGGTTCTTTAAACCCAAAACACTGGTTTGATGGACTCAACCTAAGATTGTGGGTCACTGGAGCTGCTGGTTGTTTACTGATTATAATAATGCTTTGCATTTACAAATTATTTACCCAGGGTCGCAAAAGAGACCAACAAGTAGCAAGTCTTGTGGGATACATCACCACAACAGCCTTAACAAAAGGGAAAATGAAATGGAATTGTAGAGGACCGGTTTGTTTTGGTCTGGCAAATGTGACTCAGCTCTGTATGGAAAACCTACAGAAGTGAAGTGCTGGGCAGGAGTCAGACCTTCAAACCGAGTTTTCCCGTGGGAATCAGGCCTAGAAACTGCACAGAGACTGTTATGACTTGCTCTTGCTAAAACCCCATCACCCTGGTCTAAAACAACAAATGTGTATTGTCTATCTTCAAGGTGATTTCCAAAGCCTGTAAGAGTTCCCCCAAGGACAGAGCTAATCAGCTTTTTGCCGTTCCCCTCTGCATGTTATTTTCATTTACTGAATTGTACCTAAAATGTAAACAATAACATTCTATGTTATAGATAATAAATATTTCTCTGATGTAAGACCCAAAGAAAACAATGAAAGCTTGTCTAAGCAAGGGTCGAGGTGCTGTCCTCTTGAGAGAGTGGCCAAGGCATCCATAGACACTCTACCCTTGAGAGAGTAGTCATGCTGTTCCCTTTTTCACCACAGGATTGTTGCCTGTGCATTTATTCTCATTGTAAGCAACTACCGGCGGACTCTGCTGGCTATAGTCCACCACAGTGTGTCCCTCAAGAATTTTACCTCCATTTCCAGACAAGGGTCCAAGAACCACTTCTCCATGTAGCTTAGTTACATGACCACCCAGGACTTGGCCATGTATTACTGCATGAGGAATACAATGAGGAATATTCAATGTGAGTCCAGACATAAAGCTCCCTGTGGGAGACAGGGGGACCTGGGATGCAGGGGTACTCAGGACATCAGGGGGCACTCAAGACAACAGGGACACAGTTGAAAACAAATTACCCTGGTCCACAGACTATGGTAACTGAGGAAAACGGTGGGGTCCTTTGTTCCTGAATCAGTCCCTGCTTCTTCTCCTAGAGAGACAGCCATCTAGTGTCACCTGAGATCCTGCCATTGGGATTCCTGGCTTTTGGAATGGTGACCTTTGTGCTCTAGATCATTGTAATATCCTGAATTCTGGGTCAGTGTTGACTACACTGACTGGACAAGTCTCCCCTTGGCCTGACTCTCCTACAACAAGCCTGGAGTTTCAGGGTATGGTTTTTGCAGCTTCCAGGTGGTGGGAGACCTGGAATTCGTAAAGGATTCTGTTTTATGTTCAGTTTTGTTTGCTTTTGTCTTGTCATCAAAGCATGTAACTCTCCATTTTCGGTGAAAAGGGGATCCTGCCCCTGTTCTAGGAACAGGGAGAAGGGAGACTTGGAGTCACTACCATTAAAATCATCACAATGCGTGTGAGTGTGTTTGTGTGATTTATCAAGCAATAGATCTGCAGTGGAATTAGGGCCACATGCATGGATACACAAATGAGATCTGAAAACAGAGGAACCTAAGGACAAAAGAGTCCCCCAGTGCCCCTGAGAAGCTTCTGAGCCCAGGGGTGTTGCTGAGTCAGTGCATCTGGCAGGTCCAGGGAAGGAGCTCTCTGCAGTCACTGATGTTTAGTAAGGCCAGTTATCTGCATCCTAGATGCCTAAAAACATGGTGTCTCTGAGAGAGCATCTTCCAGGCTTAAAATCCAAACAAGAGATGCTCTGAGGTCCATGTCCTCTGAGCCCAGACAGGACCCTCCCTTTCAGGGTGTGGTCTGGGAAGCAGCAGGTACTCAGGATCCACAATCTCAAGACTGCTTCCCCAGACACAGGTGCAGAGGTGTCTAGGGTGAAATTTCCTCCATATCTGGGTCTTCCTCTTTTAATTAAAAAAAATAATAATGATTGGACATGACGTGACTGTAAATATCCTTATCTATTAGAGCATTTACCAAACTCAATAAGACAATAAAACCACAGTTAATGGGGTATTTCTAGGGATTGTTTACATTTAAGTGTTAAGGTGCTTGAGACAGCTTTTTTTTTAATTCACTGCTGCATTTTGGAGACACCAAGATCCAAGGAATGAGACATTCAGGTGTGAAAGCCCAGAACTGGTCCAGGTGATCTCTGTGTCACTCAAAGGCATGTTCTCAATAAGGAGCACACCCTGTGGGGTTTTGCTCCTCAGAGGGAACAGCTATCTCTGTATACATCTCAGAGACATTTAAGGGGACTTATGTCAGATATCGTATTTGGACTTAGAGCCTGAGTCTCCCAATGATCATGGTCTCTGAGTCCTCTACCCTTTCCCATGTGGAGTAAAATAATCAGCTGTGAAATACTTTTTCTCATTAATATGCAAATAGGAAGTACAGGCTAGGTTAAATGTGGGTCTGTTTGTGTTCTGAGACCATCCCACAGCCACACCCTCCCCTACAGAAGTCCTGAAGGCATAGCTTCTCACCATGGACTGGAGCTGGAGAGCCTTTTTCCTAGTGGCAGTGGCTACAGGTATTAGGCTCCTTAATACCTGTATTGAGTAAAGAACCAGGGACAACCAAGAGGATTTTTCATTCAATGCTGCCTTCTCTTCATAGGTGTCCACACCCATGTGCAGTTGGCACAGGCTGAGGCTGAGGTGAGGAAGCCTAGATTCTCAGGGATGGCCACTTGCAAGGCTTTTCTGCACACCTTCACCAGCTGTGTTGTTCTGGTTGTAACAGGCCCCAGGAGAGGGCCTGAAGTGTATGGGCTGAATTAACACAAAAACTGGTAACCTAGGTATGTCCAGTGCTTCTCGATGATTTTTTCTTCTCTGTGGACACATCTGTTAGCCTAAGCTTTCTGAAGATCAATAGCCTGAAGTCTGAGGACACAGCTGTGTGTTACTGTGCAAGAGACTCAGTGTGATCACTCACATCCTGGGTGTGTCACAAAACCTGAAATTTTGTGTGGCTGGGCTGGGCTAAAACAATGACAGGCCAAAGGTCCTCCTGACTTCTTTACACAGTCAGCATTCTGGGACCAGGACTGATGCTGCCACTGGGCACATCAAATATTCAGGGAAAGGCTTCAAGGGACCAATGCGCTGCAAAGAAGAGACAATGAAGATGCTCCTGAAACGACCCATGCTATTTATTTAGCTTGAACACTGGACACATTGGCAACTGCCTTGTCCTCTGAATGAGAGATGTTCATGGAGGCATTATCTTGAAATCTTGGTCAAGATCCGGTGTGGGGATTTGGACCATAGTGACTCTTCAGCCAATCCCAGGACATTCCCTTATTTCTGAATATTGGAAGTGTGCTTGAGGAACAGTAAGTGCGTGAATATCAAGGAGGGATATCTGTGTCTTTGTCTCTGGCCAAGCATCACAAAATTGACATTCTGGCAGCAAATTTGAGGTTTGGCAGGTGTTCCAGGTTCGGCACAGTCTACAACATCACAGTATGTTGTAGATCTTACTGTGATGGGGGAGATCTTACAGTATGGGGGAGATCTTATGGAGTCTCCCCACCTTAGACCAGACCTTAAGAATGTCCCTGTCCCTGGACCAGTACTTAAGACATTACACAGCAGGAAGCAGGATGAAGCATCCTTTATAATTAGAAATGACATTCAGCCTGACCTCTATTCCTGTGACAACAGAATTAATTACCAGACACCTGGGGCTGCAATCTCTACACATTTATTAAAACAATCTTCATGTCTCTGCCTATAATACTTTCATTGGACTGAGGTCAAGGTGATGACAAGGCCATGTTTTCTCCAGGGTCTCCAGGGCTGCATATGATCTGAGAACATATATTACTCCAAGTTTGTAGATTTGATTAATCATCTGGAAAGAGGATAGTATTTAAAATGGGGCTTTGGGAGATGGTTAGGCCAAGTAAGTGCCCCATAAAGGGTGTTCATGCCTTTCTCAATTTACCCAGAGAGCTTGCTGATTCTTCTACAAGAGGAGGACCCAGCAAGAGCTTGTCTGATATGAACTGGTAAGGGATTCCTCAACATAAGCCACATTGGTGCTGTAACCAAAGGCAAGCCTGGCTGCCCACCACTTCAAATGCCAATGCTCTAGAGTCAGGAGCTGATGTAATGGAGAGTGTTTTTATTCAGGGGCCAGCACCTAGGAAAATGGGAGCCACTTATCCCAGAACCATTAACATCTCATTACAGGCAGGAATTTTTAATAAGCAGGGAGGGTGACAAAAAGATCATGGGGAGTGGATGTGGACATGCAGGCAGCATCCTTCCTTGTCCCAATATGGACCTCTACTATTGTCATTCTGGAACTGGTTGGTGACAAACAACTTTTTGCATTTTGGACGTCTCTGTCACCTGAAACTGGTCAAGTTTGTTTCATGTACGAGCAGGACTGGAATTGGTAGCACATGCAAAATTCTTGCAAATAAGCTGGCCGTATGTGGGATTCTTAGAAGTTAGTAGATATTCTAATTCCATTTAATTGTGAGTCAAGCAGTATAAAGTTACACAAATAATATATCCTTAATCATATTTATTCATGTGTGTCTGCATACACACACACGTGTGTGTAATCTCCTTAACATAATAGTTTAAATTTACTTGAATAGTGTGGCTCAGTGGGTTGAATGCATGACTGTGAGCTGAAGTGTCACAGTTAGATTCCCAGCCTAGGGCACATGCCTGGGTTGACAGCCAGGACCCCAGTAGGGGGTACAAAAGACTGAAACAAACATTGATATTTCTCTCCCTCTCTTTCTCCCTCCCCTTTCCAGCTATGTACAAATAAATAAATAAAATGCGTTTTAAAATTTAAAAAAATCATTTTAGAACCAATCCAAGGTGGCCACTGTCCTGGAGATTGGGGATGGAGATGTGGAAGAGTGTGGGAAGTCTCCCCACATCAATTCACCTTCCCTTTTCCTATAGGATGCAGTGGGCCTGGTCGGGCAGTGGGGAGAAGCAGGTTTGGCTAAGCAAGGAAGGTTCAGTGAACTATGTATTTCAACCTTTATGTCAGAGTTCATACTGGATTGAGAGGGTGGACTGTGCTGTTAGCCCATCTTGTACAGGCAAAGGGACTGTGAGCATTCTAGAGCAAGATTACCTCACAACATTCTTGTTTGTGAATAAGAATAAAGTGAAACATTGTTATTTACAAATTAGAAAAAGAAGAGTGGGTAGGAATCCTTCATGCTGAACTGAAGAATTTGCTCTTTGTTGCTATGATCGGAAGTCATCCAGATGTTACCCAGGGAACATGAGCTCTGCTTACTCCTGCTCACACAAATCACATTCCCTGTGGTCTTTGCTCGCTTAGGGCCTCGTATCAGCAGCACAGAAAGGGTACAGCCCTCAGTCAGGGATGTGGCATTGACAGCGGGCCCCTCCTGAGTGGGAAACTGAGAACAAAGTCAGCCTTCTGCTGGTGTGGACAGTACCATCCTCCATTCCATGGCACCCTCAGTCACTGGTCATTCCTGCCTGGCACTGGGGGTCTCTATAGACAATGGGATGGTGCAGAGTGAGTGAAGCACAGACCCAGGAGATGTGCTTGACCTCACCCCCATGTCCTCTGCATCTCTGACTACTGTGGCTTTGTGACCTGGCTTGTGCATCCATCAGTAACAGAGGATGAGGATGGTGAAAATAAGACCCTCAGATGAGGGTTCATGAGCCTGAACATACAGTGATGACCCAAGAAAGATGCAGATTTGCTCTGAAACCCTTTTCAAGCATTTCTAGAAATCCAGCTCATCACACATTTTATATCTTCAGAAAAATTGAGGACTTTGTACCAGCTGAAAGAGACATGTCAACATCCATAATAAACAGGACAGAGGGTCATTGCTGGAGAGATGGACACAGGTCAAAGGAACAGGCTACATGTGACCTTGGAGGAGGCCAGCTTGGCCTAGGACTGACCCAGAAAGCAGAAACTGAGAAAGTCAATGCATTACTTTTCACCAAAAATTGTTATTAGTTTTGAATTTGAGAAATTCATTAAAAATTCACTGAGGAGCACAAAATGTAAGAGTGTAATAAATATGTGTAATTTACAAGTAATTGAAAAAGAAGATACAACAAAGATTTATTACACATTATCAATATGACTGCCAGAATTATAAAACATTCAACATCAAGAATCAGGTGGAACTGGCCTCCCAATAATTTAGAGATAGGGTCTCAGGTACAAGGAACATCTTGATTAATTAAAGCCAAAAAAATTTGCCCTGGCTGGTATAGCTCAGTGGATTGAGCATGGGCTGTGAACCAAAGGGTCGTCAGTTTGATTGCCCGTCAAGGCATATGCCTGGTTTGCAGGCCAGGTCCCCAGTTGAGGCCACATGAGAAGCAACCACACACTGATGTTTCTTTTCCTCTCTTTCTTCTTCCCTTACTCTCTCTTTTAAAAAATGAATACATAAAATCTTTAAAAACATAAATGGGTGTTCATGAAGGACTGTGCTTATATGGGGTTATATTCACAGCAAGGCTGATGTCACATATCATTTTACAGTCCTGTGCAACCAGGAATTGAATAGGGTTTGAGAAATGCAGAGTTGGACAATTCCATTCAGTATGAATGTCACAGTGTCATTACCCACACCTGGAGGCATCAGCCACTACTGTGACTGCATGGGCTGTGCTGTTACATGACCCAAAGTTCAGTAGGTTAATTTACATGACCACCACCGGTGCACATTCCTGTGAGCAACGTGAGGAACTACCACATTGCAGCAGCGATGACATCCAAGCTGAGAGGGATACTTGAGCTTCACTAGGATCTGATGGGACCACTGCCAGGTGTGTGGTCTCTTGTTGACCAGAAAGCTGCATGTGTGCACCAGTGTAAAGGAAACTATGGATGTAGGACTTTGCAATTACAGGTATATTTAATGAGATGCTTTGGATTTAAAATGATTTCTGGAGAAAATGTTCATCATTTTGAATCCCATCTGAAAGTGGGATATTGGTGACCAGCTATTATTCTCTGGAATTTTTAGTTATGATCAAAGAAGTGAGCACCTTGTGGGGTCTCACTCTGAAGAATGTTTCCCTGTTCTCTGTGGAGCATCTGTCAGGCAGTGAGTCTCTCTGCACGTGACTTTCATCGTTTGTGAATCAGCATTGCTTCTTCTCTCCACAATCACAGGGAAACCACATTGTTCATACAAATGTCAGGGAAATACAGGATATGATCTTGGTGAGAGGGAACTGTCTAGTGAATGTGGAGACAAAACATTGAGGTAAGATACTGATGAATTAAATATAGCTGAAATTAGCCCTGGCTGGTGTGGCTCAGTGGATGGAGTGCTGGCTGCAAACCAAACTGTCAGCAGTTTGATTCCCAGTCTGGGCATATGCCTGCATTATGGGCTAGGTACCCACTAGGGAGCACACAAAAGGCTACCACAAGTTAATGTTTCTCTCCTTCTCTTCCTCCTTTCCCCTCTATCTAAAAATAAATACATGAAATGTTTTTTAAATGTATCCAAAATCAAAATCCTTTGTCCCACCCAGATACTATTAAGGGAATGGAAAGACAAGCATAGAGTGCAGAACATACTTTCAAATGGTATGTCTGAAAATACTGTGTCCTGAATATAGAGGGATTTTCTTGTACAGTAGGGCCCCAGGAACCTCAGGCCACAGGAACTAGCCTTCCCAGGGAGGCTGGAGATGGAGAGGGTTCCTTTGAGGGGCACAGTGAGATTCCCTCTGAGAAAACTATGGACAGGTTTCTCCCCACTCTGCTACCTCTGAACACAGTGGACCCTTAGTGCCAGAATCTGAGAATGTGGAGCATCCACGATTCTCTCACATCCTCTGTTCAGTAATTGGATGTCAATGCATCATAGAGAGGTGTACTGCAGCATTGTTTTTTCTCTGCTGCATAAAAAGTGTGCTTCTGTCTGATGTCATTTGTGAGAGGTCTCTGCTGTGGGCCTTGGTGCATTAACAGAGACTTAACACAAAAAGCCTTGGAAACAAATGCAAGACTCACACAGCAAGGATCAAGGGGCCGCACCCAGCCCATATAGTTATTCATATAAAAGTGGTCACAGCTGTTTGAGTCACAGAAAATGTGGTCTCTGAAGAAACTATCCTTTATGTCAGGATCTTATTTATAAATAACTTGAAACCAACATATTAATAAACATAAAATTATGATTATAGCTATTCCCAATTGTGGATACCAACATGTTTTGTGTTTAAGAGTTTGGGTGAAAGCCAATCCCTTACAACATCTACAAGAAAATAAATGAGATCCCAAACCTCCTTTTGCACGCAAAAGGGTGAGGCCATCCTTTGACCTATTTGCAGTGACTCACAACCTACCTGTCATGTTGTCCCAGGTCACACAGGGCATGTGGTCAGGATATGAGATACCCAGAGGGGAACCTGACTCAATTCCTCCCCACTTATGGGAACTGAGTCCCCCACATGCAAATCTCTCCCCAGCTCCAGGGTAAGAACTCCCCTGGGCTGTGAGACTCATCATTCTCTCTTCACACGGGGCTGAGGTCTCTGGGGAAGGCAGAGCTGTGCTCTAGAGAAGATGCGACTGCTGGGTCTCCTCCTGTGCCTGGTGACAGCCCCCCAGGGTGAGTGTCTCACATGTAAAGACATAGGTCTCTGAGATGGTGGTGACTATACATGATTGACAGGAACTGATGTCCCTTGTTTCCAGGTGTCCTGTGCCAGTTGCAGCTGCAGGAGTCGGGCCCAGGGCTGGTGAAACCCTCAGAGACCCTTTCCCTCACCTGCACCGTTTCTGGTGGTTCAGTCACCAGCAGTAACTACTGGAACTGGATCCGCCAACGTCCAGGGAAGGGGCTGGAATGGATGGGGTACTGGACAGGGAGCACAAGTTACAACCCAGCTTTCCAGGGCCGAATCTCCATCACTGCTGACACATCCAGGAACCAGTTCTCCCTGAAACTGAGCTCCGTGACCACAGAGGATACAGCTGTGTATTACTGTGCAAGTGACACAGTGAAGAAAAGTCAGGGTGAACCCATACACAAACCTCCTTGTGGGAGGCAAGAGGCTCTCAGGACACAAGGGGGTGCTCAGGACATAGCAGTCAGGGCATCCATGACAGGAGGAGGTGAAGGTGGAGGCTAGGCCCTGGGTTAGTCTATAATCTGATTTTCCCCTTCATCTGACATCAATTTCTGTGTCTTCTCCAGAGTCTCCAACAGGACACCAACAGGAAAGACAACTCAGCAGCAAATGGAAGCTCCCAGGGCTCACCTGCCACCAGAGAGCAGAGCATTCACCAGTACTGACAAAGAAGAAAGGCCTAGTGATGGGGGTGGTAATTGTCCCACCACCATGCACACAGCATGGTAGGCTGCAACCACGGTGTGAACCCTGGGTGGTTTCTTCTTAAATTAGCTTCAGATGAGAAGTTTGATGATGCCCAGACAGTAAAGGATCAGATGAAGCTCTGACTTGACCAAGGTCTCAGGAGGGCCAGGCAAGTCTCTCCAGTAGGAGTGAAGTAGCTTCAGAAAGGCAGACCAAGAGCTTGCCTTAGTGCTTTTGTGGTCATAGAGTATGGGTTATCATGTTGACAGGGACTTGAGTGGATTGATTCTCCCACCAGGGACAAAGGTGTGATAACTCAGGCTTTTTTAACTCACCAAGTCCATATGAGGGCAGATGTTGATGGGGGAGTTGAGACTTGAAAGCTCCCACACATCCAGCCTCAAAACCTGAAGTCAAAACTCAGAGTCCACCTACCAACAGCAATAATAAGGAAAAGAGAGGTTGTCAGGCACTGGGATGTATAGCATCTGGGACTGTGAGCAAGCAGGTAAGAAAACACCAGGGATTGGATAGGGGTCTGATGAGACATCCTGAGTGTCATTTTCCACTGTCTGTGATTTTTCTCACTTCACAGAAGGAGCTGCCTGCTTCCATAGACTGCAGCTTCTGGAGGGTCCAAGAGTCCTGAGTTAGACGTCCTGCACTGGATCCTTTATCATAGGAGAGCAGTTCACATTTGCTCCGTGAGATGTAAAGTGTGAACCCAGGAACTACACTGACGTTTTTCTGTGTCCTTTGTCATTAACTAACACAATAATGTCTCCCCATGATCTTCATCGGTCATTTCCCCTGAGTCCTCTTTCAGCAGATGAATCTCCTAGTGGAAGATAATAAAGACGCTATTGAGGATGACATGTGGGGAAGGTCTTCTGAGTCTGTTGAGAGTGTGGGATACCTGGGTCATTTAACAGTTAATATGTGGGTTCACTTAACTAGTAGTGTCGTCCTATTTGTTTAAACTTTATCTGTGAGTTTCCATGATTGAATTTGAATTTAGTGAGCTGGACTAGGAACATTGCCCTCCCTAATGTGTGCACCCTGCTCAATTGTAAAAGGGGACCAATGTGACCCTCCTGTCTCATAGCCTTGGAACTGGAGTGTCCACAAGAGCTTTGTTCTGACACCAGCTCCCATGGTACATGGGATCCTCCTGTGTCTCACACCTGACGTCCTTGGACTGGAACTAATCTTGAGACACTTCTGTAACCCTCTCACTACCCTTGGTCCTTGAATCCCCCTGAACTTCATTCTCTCAGAATCTGTTATTTCCTCAGAGTCACAGTGCAGAGGTGGGGTGTGTGCCCCTGTCCCAGGAAGTCCAGGCTGAGGCAGGTGGGACTTGGAGGTGGACCTGGTCCTGGTCAGACCCAGAGCTGCATCAGCCCAGCCCCAATAACACAGGCTGTGTCTCCACCTCTCCATCTCCCCTTTCTTCTAGTCCTGCTGCTTCCAGGATGGGCAGGAGACCATGACAGGGGACCACAAGCATACTATGGAAATCATTATCTTTGTCTTAACAGTATAGCCTATGGTCATGGTTGCTTCCTGTCCACTTCCTTTCATAATGTGTTAACCTTATTCATAGAAGTTTGTTGTTCCCATTTCCTGTGGCCTTTCTGATCAGAAAAACATCAAAAACATCTGTTTACAGCAACCAAATTCTTATGAAAACAAGAGATGGAATAGGATACTCACTAACAACATCTGTTCCATCCACTCCACAAAATGTCACTCCCCCTAAAAGGAAGATAATGTGGACAAATGCAAGAACATGCATGAGCCTTGGAGACACAAAGCTTAGAGAAACACACCCCTCTCAGAATCACGAAGGCTGTGTGCTTCCACATCTGCGAGAGCCAGAGTGGTCAAGTATGATCATTGTGCACTGCATAAGTATAAGGTGGACAATGTAATAACTGCACTTACATATCTGATTATTAATACCCATCATTTCATGTAGACACAAATAAGTAAAAAGGAAGAGAATAAAAGAATATAGAGGAAGAAGAGGGTAAATGTTGGTTTTCTTGTAATGAAAGCTGTTAAGATCTCTCATTAGCAACTTCCACACATGTCATAGAGCAGTTTTAAATTTACTCATCATGCCATCAATTAAATCCCAAGGACTTAGTTATCCCACATCTAGAAGTGTATACCCTCAGATCATCAACATCTGGTCCTCCTCTTGCTCAACCCATTTTCTGCTCACCACAAATATGATCTTTTTAATATTTTTTAAATTCACATACAAGTGAAATCACATAGTATTTTTCCTTCTGTGTCTCACTTACTTTCACTACCATTATGGCCTCAAGGTCCATTTTCTATTGTCATTAATGTAGAATTTTCATTTTTTAATGATTTTATTTATGCACATTTAGAGAGAGAGTAATGAAGGGGGAAAGAGAAGGATAGAGACGGCAATGTGTGGTTGCCTCTTGTGTGTCTATTACTGGAGACCTGGACAGCAACCCAGGCATGTGCCCTGACCTGGAATCAAACCAGCAACCGTTGGGTACCCAGACTGTCACTTAATCCACTGAACAACACAGGATGGAGCAGATTTTTAAAATTTTTTTGGCAAATAATATTCCAATATGAATACTTTCTTCGTCCATGTCTTGGCTGCTGTATATAATGTGACAATCAACATGGAACAACAGATAAGTCTTTTATAATTGCATTTTTTTCTTTGGATACACACTTGGAGGTGGAATTTCTGGGTAATGAGGCAGTTTAGTTTTAATTTTTTGAGGAACATCTATATTGTTCTTCCTCAGTACGTGTACCAATTCACATTTCCACTAATAAAGAGGAGGGTTCCACTGACTGCATGTATTTACCATCCCTTCTAGTCTCTTGTTTATGTTCAAAATGTTTTCTCATTTGGATATTTGATGTTGAATTGTACTTCTTTTTTATCATTTTATTTTTTATGGATTATTTATTTATTTATTTAATATTAAATTTTATTTACTTACTTTTCAAGTACATTTTTTTATCTATTTCTCCCATCCCACCCCACCCCCCCGCCCAGTCTCCCCCCTCCCTCCCATTCCCCCCCCCCCAGTCCTCATCTCTGTGTCTTTCATACTTGTTCCTCAAAATCCCTCCCGCTTTTTCCCCTTAAGTTCCCTTCCCTCTCCCCTCTGGTCGCTGCCCACTTGTTCTCTATTTCAGTGTATTTGTTTTTATTCTGTTGAATTGTACTTCTTTTTACACTCTGGATGTTAATGTGTGATCAAATATATGATGCAAGGACTTCTGCCAAGATGGAGGCATAGGTGGAGAAGCCATGCTTTCTCTCACAACCACGTTTAGAGACAACTAAATATTAGCAACAGAAAACACAGTCAGACACAGAAAATTGAACTTTTCGGAAGTCTGAAAACAACAAATTCTTCAGCCTGACCGGTAAGAGGGGCAAAACCAGCAGCTGGTGGAGCCGGGATGCACAGAAAAACTCGCTCAGTCAGACTGAGGCGCGCGGAACCCAGGCGCAGGGTTGGACCTAGTAAGCGACTCAGCAAGCGACCACGGGGAAACAGCGAGGGGGCAGGGCTGCAGGTTGACTGTGGTCGCGCTTTCCTGTGTGGATAGACAAGGGAGGGAGTGGGCGGTGAGACTATGGGACTGAGCAGGCCTCACCGCGAGCTGTAGTAGAGGGCGTCGCCATTTTCCCCTGTGACCCCGCCTCCACATACAGCGTCATAACCTAGCAACCTGAGAGTCCAAGGCTCCGCTACTCATACTTAACGAGCGAGAACAGACCAAAAATGGTGCAAGAAGATCTCAAAGCCCCAGAGCCTATAAATCTAAGCGATGAAGAAATAGCAAAACTCTCAGATGCACAGTTTAAAACACTGGTGATCAGGATCCTCACAGAACTGGTTGATTATAGTCACAAATTAGACAAACATATGAAGGCAAAACTAATTGAAATGAATGGAATTGCACAGGAAACCAATACCGATGAAAAAGAAACAGGGACTCAAATCAATGGAGTGGACCAGAAGAAAGCAAATAATGGCCAAACAGAAAAGAGTCAAAAAGCAAGAATTCAAAAAAATGAGAAGAGGCTTAGCAACCTCCAGAACAACTTTAAATGCTCCAACATCCGAATTATAGGGGTACCAGAAGGGGGAAAGGCACAGCCACCAGTGGAAAACTTATCTGAGCAAATAATAAAGGAGAATTTGCCCAATCTGGCAAAGGAAATAGACTTCCAGGAATTCCAGGAAGCTCAGAGAGTCCCAAAGAAGTTGGACTGAAGAAGAAACACACCAAGGCACATCATCATTACATTAGCCAAGATTAAAATGAAGGAGAGAATCCTAGAAGCAGCAAGAGCTAAGGGGACAGTCACCTACAAAGGAGTTCCTATCAGACTGTCAGCTGATCTCTCAAAAGAGACCTTACAGGCAAGAAGGGGCTGGAAAGAGGTATTCCAAGTCATGAAATCCAAAGACCTACAACCAAGATTGCTCTATCCAGCAAAGCTTTCATTTAGAATGGAAGGACAGATAAGGTGCTTCTCAGATAAGATCAAATTCAAGGAGTTCTTCATCACCAAGCCCTTATTATATGAAATGTTAAAGGGACTTACCTAAGACAAAGAAGTTAAAAAAACATGAACAGTGAAAGGACAACAAACTCACAGTTATTAACAACCACACCTAAAACAAAAGCAAAGTAAAAGGACAGCTAGATCAGGAGTGGAAACATAGAAATGAAGATTTCAAGGAGGGTTAGAAACAGGGGAGTGGGAGAAGGAGAAGGGGAGAGAAGGTACAGAAAATAAGTAGCATAGACAGTAGATAGAAAATAGATGGGGGGCAAGAATTGTATTGGAATATAGAATCTAAAGAACTTGAGACACATGGTAATAAACTAAAGGGGGGTAATGGTGGGGACGGGGGGTAGGGTGAAGGGGAATAAAGGGGGGAATAGAACAACTGTAATGGCATAATCAATAAAATTTTGTTAAAAATCAAGAGAAAAATATATATGACACAAATATTTCTCCATACTTAGCTTGTATTTCACTTTGTTGATGATACTATTTTCATGCACACATGAGGTTCAGTTTAATGGAACCAAAATTGTCTGTTTATTCTTTTTTAAAAGATTTTATTTATTTATCTTTAGAGAGGAAGGGAAGAAGAGAAGGAGAGAAACATGAATGTATGGTTGCCTCTGTGGGTCCCATGCTGGAACTGGCCTGCAACCCAAGCATGTGCCCTGACTGGGAATTGAACTACAATCCTTTGGTTCACAGGCCCACGCTCAATTCACTGAGTTACACCATCCAGGGCCTGTTTCTTCTTATTTACTGTGTTTTTATGGCATGGTGAATAAAACATCTCAGCCACTGAGATGTCCTTGCCCTGTAAGTCCAGACAGCACCACCCCCTATAGTGTGCAGTCTGGGCTTCAGGGTACACATGAGACCCATGAGCTCAGGGGGGCTCCTTCAGGTATAGAGGGATCAGGTACAGAGGGAGCTGAGTGTGGGGGCGACTACTTCGTGAGTCCTCCCAGTCCCACGGACATGCACGAATGAGTAAATATGTTGCTGAGACATGCTGGATCTGTTTGGGAATGGAGGAGCGGGCTGTGGCCAGTTTTTCAGGGGAGACAAAGGCCAGCAGTGGCCAGTTTCCCTGAGGAGAAAAAGGCCCCAAGCGCCTTTCTCCATAGCCTTTTATTGGGTTGTAATACACAGAAATACAGGGTGGCAAGGACCAAACAGTAGACAACATTTCAAAGAGATCTGAGGGCTTCAGAGTCTGAGTCAGTGTCTGTCAGGAAGAGAGTTCCAGAAACTCTGGGAGACATACTCATTTCTTCTCAGACTCTTATCATATGAATGAAAGAGCAGAGCAGATTTCACAGGTTTATCAGCAAGTCTTTGTGATGCCAGATTTTTTCCCCAGGACACGCTCTAGCAAGGCAAGGAGCTGCACCTGTCCCCAACAGGTATTCAGGCTTAAGGGGATTAGAGCAAGGAAGCACTTCTCCCAGAGAATATGGGGACTAGGGCTTTTACAAAGCTGGAGGGTGTGAGAGTCCTTTGCTCTTTATTGCAGCCCCCCAAGTCCTTCCATGAAGGCCTCCCAAGTGATGGAGTCTGGCTTAGTTTGCCCCCCGCTGTGAGGGGTCTTACTTGTCATTGACTTCCGACCAAGCTTTGGGGGCAGGGAGAGGAACTGAGGCAGTGCCTGCTACCTGAGACAAGCTTTGTCTCCTGCGGCTGGCATCCCAAAGGTCATCTCTCGCCCTTAACCACAATGGGTAGAGATACAATTCCTAAAACTAGGCAGAGCAGTCTAGTGTAGCTGAGGAGAGATTTCTTCTGAGGGCCTGCATCTGCTTCTTGTCATACAAACATCTAAAGTAAGAATTGGACATGTGGTGACTGTAAATACCTTATTCTCTCAGAGTATTTACCAAACTAAATAAGACATGAGAACCACAGTCACTAAGGATATTTTATGACTTTTTTATATCTGAATTTTAAGGAAATAAACATAGGGTTAGTTAACAAACCCACTATGTCAAAAAATTTGAGGACACACTGGCCTAGTAAGAAGACATTCAGGTGTCAAGGCTGGATTGGTCCAAGTGGCTTCTGTGTCAATGAAAGGTGGATTCAGAATAAGGAGCATGTCCCATGGGGGCTGGTTTCTCTTTGGGAGAAACTGTGCCTGCACAGAGCTCAGGGACCTGCCAGGGGACACATAACCTCACATGTGGATTAGGACTTGGTCCATCAGACTCCTATTGAGCATGGTCCTCGTGTCCTTTACCTTCTTTCAGGTCAGGTCAGGAATTCAGCTATGAAACACTCTGCCACATGCATATGCAAATGAGAAGAAATAGACTGGGTTAAATGTGAGTCTGTCTGTTACATGAGAGCATCACCCACAGCCACACCCTCCCCTACAGACATACTGATGGAACAGCCCCTCACCATGGACTGAAGCTGGAGTGTCCTCTTCCTGGTGACAGTGGCTACATGTAAGGGGACAGCCAGTACCAGGTTTGAGGAGTGGACCTGGGATGATCAAGGAGTACTTCCACCAACCCCTGCCTTGTCTCCACAGGTACACACACACAGATGCAGATGGTACAGTTGGGGGCTGAGGTGAGGAAGCCTAGATACTCAATGAAGGTCTTCCAAAAGGCTTCTGGATACACCTTCACCAACTACTGGATGCACCAGTTATGGCAGACCACAGAACAAGGGCTTGAGTAGAAGGAACTAACTGATACTGAAGATAATGAAACAAAGTATTCACAGAAGTTCCACAACAGAGTCACCATGGTTGCAGATAAGTCCATGAGCACAGCCTACAGAGAGCTGAGTAGCCTGAGCAATGACAAGATGGCTGTGCATTCCTGTGCAAGAGACAGAGTTTGATGACCCACATCTTGAGTGTGTCAATAACCCTGAGGAAAGGGGCAGCTGGTCTGGGAAAAGGAGATGACAGGATGATAAGCCTCCTGAGTTCCTCCCACACAGTCAGTATCTGAGACCAGGACCAAAGCTGCCACATGCACATCAGACACTCGGGGATCCAGATGCACTGCAGGAAGGTGTCTGGGAAGATGTTCCTGAGAAGACCCCTGTTATTTTCTGTGATTGGGTAGGGTGCACATTGGGAGCCTCCTTGTCCTCAGAATGAGGATTGTCCATGGAGGTGCTATCTGGGAATCCTTGGTGTTTTCAGCTTTGGGAATGGACTGTAGTGTCTTATAGAATGTTTTAAGACACTATCCTGTGTCTGGACAATGGAATGTGTTTGGGAAAATAAAAGTACTTCAAAGTCAAGAAGAAATTTCTGTTCTTGACTCTGGCCAAGCATCACACAGAAGACATTTTGACAGCAAAGTGGATGGTTGGCAGGTATTCCAGATTTTAGCATAGGCTTGATATCTCAGTGTTCCTTCAGTACTCCTTCAGGGTGAAATCATAACTGTCCTCACCTGAGACCACAGCTGTGTGAATGTGCCAGTCCCTTGGCTACTACTAATGTCATTACATGTCAGGGAGCAGTGTGGGGGGATAATTGACAATGGAATTCCCACATCAAACCCTCACTGTGTTCCTATGACAACTGAACCAATCACACACTTGGCACAGCCATCTACACATGTTTATTCTTGCAGAGTCTGGAGGTCAGAGTGAGCACATCAGCTGAAATGAGGTTCATTTACCACACCTAGTAATTCATCTCTATGTATGGAGTCCCTTTTCCCATGTTGCACATTGATATGTTCAGGACATTGGGTTCAAGTTCAGTGGACACCCAACAGGTACAAACAGTGACAGTTTCCTATGAATCACACATGGGCATAAATAGGAACAGAGAGAGAAGGAGGAGATGGCTCTTCTGAAATTAACTACAGAAGAAGCAGGGGGACCAATCTATTCCCTCTCCTGCACTTTAATTAGAGCTACTTCACATGTGCATGTAAACACAGATCCTGAGAGTGAGCATCAGGCTGAACTGTCAAAGATGAACAGTTTTAATATAAAGTTAGGCTCACCAGCTCCAGTAATGAGAAGTATTTTGAATAACTTATTCATCCTGTAATCAGTGGGTAAACAAAAATAATGTTCTTCATACCAATTATGATTTTATTTACATAAGTTATTTTTATTAGTGGTTTGCATCAACGTTTCCATAATCAAACTCCTAAAATGTCAAGATACTCACTACCCAATCTCTACCTACATCTTCGGCAAAGCAGATCTAGTTATGACTGAGTTTCTCCTATGTCCAAATATTTGAATCTGGATTTACTGCAGAGTCTAGAGAAAAAAATGAGGCAGTGAGACTGCTGCATATTCAGCACCAAACTGTATTGTATGAACATGACCGGGGAGCAGTCTGCTTCTCTGTAGAGTTCACACTTTTGTCTCCAGTGATCCACCCAAACCCTCCAGCTCCTGAAACAATGAGTCCATGAGCTCTAGTGTCACACCCTGCTCTTAGTTTATACTCTGATTGCTTTGTAGGGGAAATGGGGTCAACTGGAACTTCCTGTGATGGGAACAACAACCTTCTGCTCTTTTAATTCTTTCTCTGCTCATGAGCATTTATCCTCTTGGTGATTTCATTACTGCTGACTTTCAAAGGCATCACTCATTTTAAATTCCTAACTTTTATGAGAATTTACTCTTCTAGCTCATGCACCATCTCAACCCTTCAACATATCACACTCTGGGACCATGTAGTTCATGTTGGCATTTAATACTAGAGCTCCATATATAGCAGGAAGGCATGCAAGTGGGGCCCTTCTACTCATGAAAAACAGGCCAAGTCCAAGCCTACAGCTCTGGGAAAGGAGCCCAGCCCAGGATTTGAAGGTGTCCCCAGTCTCTACTCAGAACAGAACAGAAACCTGACACAATGGAGTTTGGGCTCAGCTGAATTTTTCTTGTTGCTTTTTAAAGAGGTAATTTATGGAGAATGAGAGACACAGCATGAAAGTGAACTTGACTGAGAGAAGCAGTGGAGAGTGACAGTTTTCTGACCTGACATCTTTGTGTTTGCAGGTGTCCAGTGTGATGTGCAGGGGTGGAGTCTAGGGGAGGACTGGTGAAGCCTGGGGTTCCCTCAAACTTTCCTGTCTGGCTTCTGGATTCAACTTCAGTGGCTACTATATGTGCTTGGTATGTCAGGCTCCAGGAAATGGGCTTGAGTTGGCCTCAGCAATTAGTGGTAGTGGTGGTAGCACATACCATGCGAAATCTGTGAAGGACTAATTAACCATCTCTAGAGACAATGACAAATACAGACCCTATCAGCAAATGAACAACCTGAGAGTCAAGGACACAGCCCTGTGTTAGTGTTTGAGAGACACAGTGAGGGGAACTCAGTGTTAATCCAATGTATGGTTGCCTTTCATGCATCCCCTGCTGGGAATTGGCCTGCAGGGAACTTGTCTGCAACCCAGGCATGTGCCCTGACTTGGAATCGAACCATGATTGTCTGGTTCACAGGCCCGTGCTCAATCCACTGAGCTACACAAGCCAGGGCTATGATTGGATTCTTTTGTTGTTGTTATGAGCTGGTGTTGGTGTCACTCAAAAGCTCACATATTAAAACCTGAAGCCCAGGTGATGGTGTTAGCATGTGGGGCCTTGGGACAAGTGATGATCTTAGGGTGCAGCTCTCATGAAAGGGATCCGGTCCTTTGTAACAGAGGACAGAGGAAGCTCCCTTGGTCCATCCACCCAGTGAGACTACAGTGATCAAACAGTCATATAGGAATCTGTTCAGTAGCTGACCTCAATCTATCAGCAGCTGTTACTGCATTTCACACTTCCAAATTATTGATAAATACATTTCTGTTGTGGCCCATTGACCCAGTTAACAGTAGATTGTTATAGCACCAAGAATATAGTAGGATTTTAGAATGATATGACCACCAGGGTTGCCTCCCTGGAGATGTGCTGCCACATGTGTTGTAAAAAGTACAGCATCAATGTCCTTCCAATGATGATCAAGGACAGTTTTTCTCTGGTATTTTTATTTAAGTTTTTAATATTTTATCGATTATGTCATTACAGTTCTATTCCCCCTTCCTTCACCTCCACCCCGCACACCCCTCCCCCACCATTCCCCCCTTTAGTTTACGACCACGTGTCTCAAGTTCTTTAGATTCTATATTTCCCATGCTATTCTTGCCCCCCTTCTATTTTCTATCTACTGTCTATGCTACTTATTTTCTATACCTTCTCCCCCCTTCTCCTCCTCCCACTCACTCCCCTGTTGCTAACCCTCCTTGAGATCTTCATTTCTATGTTTCCACTCCTGATCTAGCTGTCCTTTTAGTTTGCTTTTGTTTTAGGTGTGGTTGTTAATAACTGTGAGTTTGTTGTCCTTTCACTGTTCATGTTTCTTTAACTTCTTTTTCTTAGATAAGTCCCTTTAACATTTCATATAATAAGGGCTTGCTGATGATGAACTCCTTGAATTTGATCTTATCTGAGAAGCACCTTATCTGTCCTTCCATTCTAAATGAAAGTTTTTCTGGAGAGAGCAATCTTGGTTGTAGGTCTTTGGATTTCATGACTTGGAATACCTCTTTCCAGCCCCTTCTTGCCTGTAAGGTCTCTTTTGAGAAATCCACTGACAGTCTGATGGGGACTCCTTTGTAGGTGACTGTCCCCTTAGCTCTTGCTGCTTCTAGGATTCTCTCCTTCATTTTAATCTTGGCTAATGTAATGATGATGTGCCTTGGTGTGTTCCTTCTTGGGTTCAACTTCTTTGGGACTCTCTGAGCTTCCTGGATTTCTTGAAAGTCTATTTCCTTTGCCAGATTGGGGAAATTCTCCTTTATTATTTGTTCAAATAAGTTTTCCACTGGTGGCTGTGCCTTTCCCCCTTCTGGTACCCCTATAATTCGGATGTTGGAGCGTTTAAAGATGTCCTGGAGGTTCCTAAGACTCTCCTCATTTCTTTGAATTCTTGCTTCTTGACTCTTTTCTGTTTGGCCATTATTTGCTTTCTTCTGGTCCAATCCATTGATTTGAGTCCCAGTTTCCTTTTCATTGCTATTGGTGCCCTGATCAATTCCATTCATTTCAATTAGTTTCGCCTTCATATATTTGTCTTATTTGTCGGTATAATCAACCAGTTCTGTGAGGATCCTGATGACCAGTGTTTTAAACTGTGCGTCTGAGAGTTTTGCTATTTCTTCATCGCTTAGATTTATAGGCTCTGGGGCTTTGAGATCTTCTTGAGCCGTTTTTGGTCTGTTCGCACCTGTTAAGTACCAGGAGCAGAGCCTCAGACTCCCAGGTCGCTGGGTTGTGATGCTGTATGTGGGGGCATGGTCAGAGCAGGGAAATGGCGACCCCTCTGCTGTTTCTCACAGCTGGGTGAGGATTAGCATCTTAGGTGGTTCACCTGGGCCAGGCCACTCAGAGTCGCTGGGTTATGACGCTGTATGTGGAGGTGGGGTCAGAGCGGGGAAATGGAGGCGCCCACCACTGCCACTTGCCGCGGGGACCGGCTGGGCCCTGGTCCAACCGCCCACTCCCTCGCCTGTCCGCCCGTGCACAAATGGCCACAGTCAACACTCAGCACCGCTCCCCCACTGTCTCCCCCGCGGTTGCTCACCTGGTTGCTTGCTCTGCTCGGTTGCTCACTAGGTCCAACCCTGCGCCTGGATTCTGCGTCTGGATTCCGCGTCTGGATTCCGCGCCTGAGTCCGGCTGACCGAGACCTCCTGTGCAATCCTGCTTTACCAGCCACTGGTTTTGCCCCTTACCGGTCAGGCTGAAGAATTTGTTGTTAATGGACTTCCAAAAAGTTCAATTTTCCGTGTTCTGGCTGTGTTTTCTATTGCTAATATTTAGTTGTCTCTAAACTTGGTTGTGTGAGAAGGCACGGCACATCCACCTATGCCTCCATCTGGGCGGAAGTCTCTTCTGTGTTTCAAATGTGTGAACCTGATTTTACCACAAAATGTGGAAAATGAAAAGTGAGGAAGCACAGATGCTGCACATTCAGCACCAAACTCCACTAAAGAAACATGTCCCAGGATCTCTGCCTGCTTCTCTGGAGAGTTCACACTTTTGTCTCCCAAAGAACAACCCAGATACTCCATCTTCTCCAACACTGGGTCCACGTGCTCTAGGGTCACACTGTTTTCTGAGCTCATATTCTGATTGCTTTGTAGAAGAAATAGGTCAGAAGGAACTTCCTGTGACATGAACAGGAACCTCCTGCACTTTTAATGCTCTCTGTTGTAATGAGTATTGAATTTCCCTGTTGTGTTCATTACTTGAGATTTTCAAAGGCATACATCACTTTAAATATCTCTAATTCATGAAAATTTACTCTCTTAGGTCATTTATGCATCTCATGCAGCAGTTGGGTTAGTGGAGATGGCAGAGGCTCAAAATTGGGAAGTAATTATTATCAAACATGAACCCGTAGTCATGTCACACTCTGTGACCATGTCCTTCATGTCACCATCCAGCCTCAGAGCTACCTATATAGCAGGGAGACATGCAAATAGGGTCCCTATACTCATGAAAAGCAGCCAACCCCAATCCTTCAGCTCTGGAAGAGGAGACCAGCACAGCATTATCACGTGTTCCCAGTCCCGGCTCAGGACAGAACACAGACCACTCTACATAAAGTATGCCCTCATCTGGGTTTTCCTTGTTATTATTTTAACAAGTAATTTAAAGAGAACTGGAGACACTATATATGTTAGTGGATATGTCTGAGGGATAAAGTGGATAGGTGAGCATTTTCTGACCTGATATCTTTGTGTTTGCAGGGGTCCAGTGTGACATGCAGCTAGTGGAGTCTGGGGGAGACTTGGTGAAGCCTGGGAAGTCTTTGAAACTCTCCTGTGCAGCCTCTGGATTCACCTTCAGTAGCTACTGGATGGACTGTGTCCACCAGGCTCCAGGGAAGGGGCTGGAGTGGGTCTCACTCATTACTGATGGTGGTGGTAGCAAACATTATGCCAACTCTGTGAAGGGCTGATTTACCATCTCCAAAGACAAGGCCAAGAATGAGCTCTACCTGCTAATGAACAGCCTGAGAGCCGACGACACAGCTGTGTATTACTGTGCAAGAGACACAGTGAGGGGAAGTCAATGTGAGCCCAGGTACAAACCTCCCAGAGGGAGACAAGAAGGCTGCCCTGCAGTGTCTGCTTCTGACATCAGGGGGCGTGCAAGGACACAGTCATTTCTTGGCTCAGTTCCAGAACCTTGGCAGATATACATTAACTATTGGTTTCCTGGCAGGTGTGGTTTAACTCTCCACACACCAGTTTCCCTCTGGGAGTGTCCCTTCCTTCATGATTCTGTGCTTACCTTTTAACTAAGTGAATTACAGAGGCTTGCTGTAATAAGGGGAAAATATGTTCACATGCACAGAAGGCAGAAAGTCACGACATTTACTTACTTTTATCCTAAGGAATCATATTTGAATAATCAAATCTTCATTGTCCACATCAGTTACATTCGACCAGAGGTACTGGTGAGCCCAACAGTGCCACCCAGCCCCACACAGTTCAGAGTCCAAGCCAGCCAGGAGCAGAACATGTGCTTGCTGAACAGTGAGCATCAGAGGAATATGAACCCAATGCCAGAGGGCAAGGGCCTTGGTATTGATGGTCATTGACTTGACTCCATGCTCATGATAACCAATAGCAGTTGACATCATGCAGATGCAGAGTGACCCCACCACACCTTGGTACAGATGTCCAGGATGATGAAGTCACACACAAAGAGAGACAATTAAGTAGTTTGTCACTTCATTGTAGAATCTCTTGAGACTTTTAAGCAGGTCAGGAATTGCTGGTCCATGCCATGTAAAGAGCCTTGTTCTGGTTCTTATTTTCCATCCGTGAGAAGGTCGAAGAGGGTCCTGCTCATCAGGATGAGTTTGTGTGGTTTCAATCTCTCACACCCATCAAACTAGAGGGAATCACCACTTTTTAAATTTCCCACGTGTGCAAAGGAGGAGAGAGGGATGAACATTAATGTGTTAGCATCAAACATCAAAAACTAGACCCTTACTTCTTATTCCGTGAAACTAATAGAAATCCTGTGTGAGAACATGAAGGGAAAAACCATTATGGCTAGAAAACCAATTTAGCTCCTAGAAAATGAGATTAGTGGTTTTTTGTAAGGAATCGGGAAATAATAATGAATTATACATACTTCTTAGTTCAAAGTCTAGGATGGAACCTATCCATTCTACACACATATCAGCTTGTCCTGAAGGACATGCAACCCCTTTCTGTTTCCAAATATGAGTTTCCATGAAATGAAGGGGGACCTTAGCCCTGGCTGGTGTAGCTCAGTGGATTGAGCGCGGGTCTGCGAACCAGACAATCATGGTTCGATTCCCAGTCAGGGCACATGCCTGGGTTGCAGGACGGTTCTCTGCAGGCCAGTTCCCAGCATGGGATGCATGAAAGGCAACCATACGTTGATGTTTCTCTCCCTCTCTCCTTCTCTTCCCCTCTAAAGATAAATAAATAAAATCTTTTAAAAAATGAAGGGGGACCTCAGACTAGGGAGGTCTTCTGGAGTGGCCTTCCCACTGGATGAAAATGTGATTTGATTTCTTTTGTGTTCCTATGGGTGACTTTTTGTTTTACTCAAAAACTTGCATAGTAAATTTTGTGACTCATGTTATGATGTTATGATGTGTGACCTTAGGACAAGTGACAATCTTTGGATGGAGCTCTCCTGGACAGGATTAGAGCCTTTGTAACAGAGGACTGAGGAAGCTGCCCTCCCATCTCTGTGATTACAGTGAACAGCCATCTAGGAGGCGGGTCCTTACCAGTCCATCAAAACTGCCAACATCTATTGTTGGATTTTTCACATCTATATCTGTGAGAAATAAATTTCTGTCATTGGCAATGGCCCAGTACACAGACCTTTGTTACAGCAACCACAGTGGTTTAGGATTTTAGTGTAACATGACCACACTGTTGACTCCTGGGATTTTTCCTGCTATGTTTGTTGTAAAGGGTGTAGCATTGGTGTCCTTCCAGTGATGTTCAAGGACAGTTTTCCTAGGGTCTTTTCTTCCACAGAAAAAAAATGTCCCAATTGAAGGTTATAGGAGGCTCCTAAACAGCTGTAACAGGAAGGAAGCATTAGAAGTGGGTAAAAGACATGAACCCTTTCAGTCTTTACTACACAGCATGGAGCCAGGTTCAGGTTTCACTAGAAGTAGAACCTATGATCCTCCCAGTCACCCCATCACAAGGACATGGCTGATGTGTGCTTGAAGGCATGGACAAGAACAACATTCAGGAGGAGCACTGGCCAAAGGGATTTGGGGGTTCACTTAGGTTTGATCATTTTAACTGAGCAAGTCTTTCTTTTCAAACTTTTTGAGATTGTGTACAGTAATGACAGTGTGACACTGTCAGATCAGAGTGACCCCTTACAGATAAATGGTTGCTGTGTGGTGTTCACCTCAGTCACTTGATATGACATTTGGTAAGCCATTGGGGCCTACAGGATAACAGGCTATGCACAGAGGATGTCCAGGGCAGTTAAAATATTCTACATAAATTTATTCCTACTTTCCACTTTCCTTGATGCTGATGGACGCTCAGTTCACAGACATACAATGAACAAGGATTCTGTCTTGAAAGAAAAGTGCCCAGTGTCCTCAGCCCTGAGAGGCTGATGATGGCGATGAACCTCACCCTGTGTGTTGACACACGGACATTGTCACAAAGGGAATTTATTCTGAGCCTAACAGCATGAAACACTGTGCATGTGGAATATCACTGCGAATTAAATTTTGTTAAACTGATGGATGGTAGAAATTAGCTACAGCGACAACTCCGCAGCATGTATATAACTAGCCTCTTATTAAAATTTTGCTATCACAACAAGGATGCTTTTGTGCCTCTGAGTCTAGTGGGGTTTCTCCTGCACAAAATTCACTTCTCTGTCCCTGGGAAGGAGCACATGCAAATGGGGTTTTCCATGCACTGATAAACTAAGCCCTACCACTGATCCAGCACCTTAGGGAGAGAAGCCCCAGCCTCTGACCCTTTGTAGTTTGCACTCATTACATTAGTTAACCCAGAGGAGGGTCGTTTAAGTTTTGTCTGAGCTGGTCACTTGCTCTGATGATTTTACATTATAACAATATGAAGAAAATGGGGCTTGAGTATGCCTGTGTCTGCTGAGTCCTTTGTCTAGAGGTGTCCATTGTAAGGTACAGCTGATGGAGTCTGATGGGACCTGAGACAGCCTGCAGGTCTCTGAGGCTCACCCCCGAAGGCTATGGATTCACTTCCAGTGGCTACTATATAACCTGGATTGGCCATCATCCAGAAAAGAGACTGGAGTGGATAGGTGTTATTAGAAACAGAGGTAACAGTCACACAACAGTATCTGTATCTCACTGTATCTGTGAAAGAAAGTTTCATCTCCTCAAGAGTTGATTCCAAAATGCGCTATCTGCAAATGAGAACCTAGAGAAATGCAAACACAGCCATGTATTACTGCATAAGACACACAGAGAGGGGAACTCAGTGTGAGGCCTGACACACACCTCCCTGAAGGAGAGGCTGTGACCATGGGTGGGCACAGAGTGTCCCTGAATAGGGACAATACCAGAAGTTGTAGGTGGAGGTTGGGCTGTTTTTCTGTGTAGTTTTCTCTTTCTGTCACAGTTTCCCTCAGGCAACCTGTCTGGTTCCCTGATTCTGTGCTTACCTCTGAATTCTCTGAGTTAGAAATATTTATTGTAAAGACAGACAACATTCACTTGTGGAATAGAGCCAGAGTTGTTTTCAGACACTTTTGTGCCCAATTCCAATGAATAAGCAAACCTTCTGACCCTTGTAGTTGAATGTAACCAGAAGTTGTGCTGGACCCAACAGTGTGGCACAACCCCACACAGCTCAGTTTCCAAGATGGACAGCTGTAGGACACATGCCTACTGGGCAGGAGTCACCAGAGCATATGGCCCATACATCAGGAAACAAAGATGGCTAGTGGTGATGGTCGTTGACTTGGCATCATGTCCAAAGGACCAGGTGTAGGTTCCATCACACAGAAGCAGGGAAACCAAAATTTTCTGTGGATGTCCAGGCTGATGACAAAACCACACCAAAGAGACATAGAACATTTATCACACACATATTTGGAATCTCTGGGAAGAACAGGAAGAGTATTTCAGCAAGGTAAACATGATTTGATGGAGCCAGGAACAGAGACTGGCTGAGGGTTGTCATTTTGTATAGGTGTATGTGAGGGGAATCTGCTTTAGGGGATTGTGTGGTTTCAGTCCCAGTAGCATCTAAAGATGGGACCAAGACACTTATCAGATTTCCTGTCAGGGGTAGATGAAGAGGAGACAGAAATGAGACTTCACTTGACAGCTGTCAAATATAACATAATAAAAGTGGTGACTACTGATTTCACTTAACAACCACAAAAATGAGCAAGACATGAGATAAACGTCATAATGTGTGAAAAACAAACATGTCTACAGAAAAGGAAGATAATTTTGATTACAAAAAAGCAATTGATATTGATAATGATGGTGATGATGATGATGGTTATCTTTATGAAGTCTGTGTTCATGATGAAGATGATAGCTATGGTGATAAATAGGATGAAGAACTTGGATTGAGTCAATTGTCTTGCTTCAATGAGACAATGTTTATCTGTACACACCATCACCATGTTCCTCCATTCAGGGTGTCCTTCCTTCCCTATCAGTGTTGAGAGATTTTGTAAATGGAGCCCAGTGAATTATTCAGCTTTGGTGAGTCATGTTGTGACCAGAGTAGTAATGACCTAAAATTTTTCTAAGTTCTAGTCACCTGGACCAGTGACATCATTGCCAAATGTGACAGAGACACTGTGAAAATATGAATGGGTAACAATTAACCCCCTTTCCACTTTTTTCCAGTGATATGTTCCTTATTTCCCTTGATCTCTAACTGCACAATCTTTAGCATTTCTATCTCTAACAAAAACCGCTGTTTTCTAATATAATATGAAATGTCTCTATCATGTCCTGAGCTTCCTTGTGGATCCTCTTTTCAAAAGCCTTTAAATACGTATGTCCAGTCAGCTGTGATCATGGAAATAAGGCATAGTTGTCTATGGGACTCTAAGTCCAGCTTCTTTCCCTTACCCATTTTCAAAGTGTCTGCTCTAATCTCTATGTTGGTTGTAATCAATAAACACGGATAATGGAGCCTGATGTTTCCTGGGGAGATCTTTGGGGGGAAAAAAACTAATAAATGATCCATTAAAATGCTGATACATTAGACTTTGTTAAAATTAAAGAGTTTTTCCCACAAAGATTCATTAAGCCAATAAACAGGCAGATCAGAACTTGTAGACTATGTTTCCAGATTTCCTGTCTGATGGAAGAAAGTGTTCATTATACATTAAAAATATTATATGTTGTGTGGAAGATCTTATCACCCTCTGACCATAGAGATCATTCCCCAAAACAGGGCTCAGAAAGGCTCAGAGTTGGGGTTTCCTGTGAGGGTAGAAGTTCCTTTCCAATGAACCAATCTGTACTTAGTATTATCTTCTTTTCCCACCCCCTGAACTACAATATCAATGACACCACTAGACTTGAGAAGATAGGTCAGTTAACGCACTGCCATAATCATTTCAACAAATGTAGATTTATGAGTTGTAAACAAACATATTTTGTTATTTCTAATCTGTTGTTCATGTAACAATGTGATTTTTTTCTGATGTGATTTGTTTGTAGAATTTCTGCAATGTGCAAAGGGCTTATGTGAGGGAGCAGTTTGCATAAATGCCCCAGTAAAACCTTTAAAAAAACTAAACACACACACACACACACACACACACACACACACACACACACACACCATCAAGAATTCAGGATGCCCCTGGCTGGTGTAGTTCAGTGGATTGAGTGCAGCCTGTGAACCAAAGGGTTGCCAGTTGGATTCCCAATCAGGCACATGCCAGGGTTTAGAGCCATGTCCCTGGTACAGCATATGTGAGAGAAATACCACACATTGATGTTCCTCTCCTTCTCTTTCTTCTTCCTTTCTCCTCTTTCTAGAAATAAATAAATAAAATCATAAAAAGAAGAATTCAGAGTGACTTAAATGTCTGTGCTTGGGAGGAAATTACTGGGAAAAATGGCATCATAAATTAAGATACAAGGTATAGAGAATGACTCTCCTTTATATCTGAAATTATTGGCCAAGATATATATTGTCCATATGATTTTATAATATTATTTTTTGTAATTGTGGATATACTAGAGTTTGTTATTAAAATACTGTCCCCAAAATGGTAACCCTTTTACAATCCGATTTAATGATACATGAGAATTCAAAATGTCACCCACTTACCTAATCAAACTTTTCTTTCTCTGCTCCAAAAGGTGAGCCTTACCATAAATCTTATTCCAATGTGTCTCATAATCTAGATGATCTCTTATACCTGAATTACAGGTTGAGTGATTTCAAGAGAAAATATGTCCCCCAGAGGTCCCAGAATGACCTGGGCATTGGATCTAAGTGTCTTCCCTCAAATAGAGAAAAGCCTGCCTCACATGCAAACTACTTTTCTAGATCCAAGGTAACTCTTTCCCTGGGTTATGGGGGCACAGTTTTCTCCTTACATGGACCGAGTCTCTGGGGAATGCAGAGCTGTAGTCAATGATATTGAAGAACATGAGACCACTGGGTCTTCTCCTGTGGCTGGTAACAACCTGACAGTGTGAGTGTCTCCAATGTCAGACACTAATGTGGGAGGTCCTTCCTGACCATTGAAGGCCTGCAAGGGATGCATTACAATCAGGCTTGATGGACTTGGAACTGGAATGTCCACACAAACTTTGGTCCTGCCTCCAGAACCTAGGGCACAAGTCTTCCTCCTGAAATTCAGGCCTGAGCCCCTGGACTGGAAATAACCTTGAAACTCCTCTGTGACCCTCAAATTACACTTGGTCCTCAAATAACCCCAACCATTCTTTGTAACCCAGTCTCTTATTTCCCCAGGCACACGCTGTAGAGAAGAGTGTGTGCCTCTGTCCCAGGAACACAAGGTTGAGATAAGTGTAACCCAGTCTCTGTCAGACCTACGGCCACATGAGCCCTGTACCCATAAAAAAGAATATGTCTTCATGTCCCACATTCTCCTCATCCTGCTGCTTCCAAAATGGATGGGAGACAATGACAGAGGACCACAAGCAACACTATAAAATTAGTACTGTTTGTTTTATCTCAGCACAGCCTCTGTTCTCAGATGCTTCATGTTAATTTCAGGTGATCACGTGTCAATTCATTTAACCTAGGTTTGTTTGCATTTCTTGTGCTGTGTCCCCTCCTTCCTGTTCAGAAAAACAGTGCGAACACCTGTTCGCAATCAATTGAATTATTCTGTAAATGGGAGAGATGGAATGAGAAACTCAATAAGCAAGACATGCTCCGACATCACCAGAAAATATTATCCCCCCCTAAAAAGGTGAGAAAGTGGACAGATGCAAGAAGACAGATGAGCCTTGGAGGCACAACCCCTGGAAAAATATGCCACTCTCAGAATAACAATGGCTATGCACTTCCACATTTGTGAGAATCTGGAGTGGCCAAGAACATGGTGACAACACAGAATGTAGCGGCTGGAGCAGGGACAGGAGGCAGAGAGTTGTTACTTATTGGGCACCCTTCCAGTTTGTGGAAGTGAACATTTTTAGATTTGTATGGTGATGATGGTTGCACAACTTTGTGAGTGTGCTTAATGTTGCTCTGTCCACTTAAAATAGATTAGCACAGTGAGTGTTTGGGGCAAAAACCTCAGGAGGGTTGTGACTGTCCTATGCATGTTTTCAGGGAAGTGGAATTTGGGAACAGGGGAAGCCTGGTCAAGGGTCTTTGGCCACAAGGTTTGGCCAGCTGAGAGCAGAGGTGGGTGAGTGGGACAAGGACAATGGGTGAGTTATGTCTTTTTTAAAATATTAAATTTTATTTAGTTACTTTTCAAGTACATTTTTTTATCTATTTCTCCCATCCCACCGCACCCCCCCGCCCGGTCCCCCTCCCTCCCATTCACCCCCCAGTCCTCATTCTGTGTTTCTTTGTTCCTCAAAATCCCTCCCCCTTTTTTCCCTTAAGTTCCCTTCCCTCTCAATTACAAGGGCCTGGTGCCCCTTCAAGTGAGATAAACAGCAAGTAGCACATCATTGGAACCCGCCACCTTGTGGCTCTGAGTGTCACCAGGAAGAGGGGTGGGGTTGCATGATTGTCCATGATCCCACCACACACTGGACGCTCCTACACAAAATGGATTCTCCCTTCTCAAGAGACTTTTTGTCCCATGAATTTCCACTCTGCAGTGACCTCTGAGCAGGTAACCAATATTTCCTTCTGCTCTCATATGGTGTGAGAATGAGGAAAATGACAAGACCTTCAACAGGATCCATGTAACCTGGCATCAGAGTCTTTAAAGGTCCTTGAAAACAAGAGCAGATAGACACCCAGATGCTCACCAGTAATGTGTTTTAGGGCAGCATCACAAGGAATTATGAGGGAGGAGAGGACATGTTCATTCTGAGCTACCTCTGGTGCAGTGAGGAAACATATCATTAGGCTGATCAGAGCCATAATTGGGCTCAGTTATCCTTCTTCATGATGGAGGAGAGGACACGAGAGGGTTACATTGCACAGGGGTTCTCTGGGGAACAGGTGTCTGCTCACTGGAGATGTTCTTACTACTTCTCTCATTTGATGTCCACCACCATTTATTTTATGCTGGTCACACTGGACAGTACACAGGGCTCCTCATAGGTTTTCTCCAGTACCTTCAGAAGAGCTGAGACATTCCAATCAAAGATGCCACCTGGACACCTCATGACTGCACTAACTCCTCACTCACATCTCTCTTGTCAACAAAGGGGGAATCTTTTGAGAAATTCATCACCAGAGAAAACTTCACATGTTTTCCACAGATGTCCCTGATCTCTCAGATGCACTCCAGGCATTGCTGTGCCCTATAAAATAATGGCAACTCAGTGGAGATTTTATGTTTCAGGGTTGTGTGACATTTGGTGAAGTAAATCAGGTTTTAAGCATTTACCTGGCTGTTAAATTCCATCATATGTTTCACTTCAGTTTAGTCATTTAATGCAAAGTACAACTACCCTGTATTTGGCTTTCCTCCATCTGTAACCTTGGTCCATCATGGGCTCCCAGCCCCCTTCCCAGAATATTGGTCTCCAATCCCCTAACCAGGGTCTGAGGTGAATGCAGGGATGGCAGTTTCCAAACAGATATGTATGACCAGAAAGCAGGTGTCATCGCTCTCACACATCTCAGAAAACCTGCTGATCCAAAGTCAGTGCCTCTGTGTCACTGGGAGGTGGTGACACCAAAGCCTCAACACCTTATGTGGCTGAGGAACTTGGGAGGCCTCCTGCATGGGTGAAGGGACTTCACAGCCCTGGGAAAAGTGAGATGAAAGGAAGGACACAGCATATTCACACCTGTCTTAACTGCACGGCCTCGATTGGAGAGTAGGCAGCAGGTCCTGAGCAGTGTGACCCATTCCCTAGAGAAGGACTGGGTTAGAGGCTGCATCCACACTACTATCTGCAGGACCAAGGTACTCTGCCAGGTCAAAGGAAAGATTGTTCTTTTTTATCTTAATTTTGCATCAAAATTTACATCACATGTTACTTTATATGACATTATGATTATCCAATCCAGCAAAGATGAATCTACTTCATACGTTTCTTTGAATTTGGGAAAATGATTTGGTGTAATGTTAATCTTTCTTTCTAAGTATATTTTATTGATTATGCTATTACAGTTGCCCCAATTTTTTTCCTCTTCCCTCCTCCACCTTGCACCACCTTTCCTGCAGCAATTCCCCTGTTATGTCCATTGGTCATGCATGTAAGTTTTTTGGCTTCTCCATTTCCAATGCTATTCTTTAAAAAAAATATATATATATATATATATATATATATATATATATATATATATATATATATATATATATATATATTACTGTTATGCTATTACAGTTGCCCCATCCCCCTTCACTCCCCTCCACTCTGCACACACCTTCCTATGCCAATTCCCCCATTTAGTTCATGTCCATATGGGTTGTACATATAATTTATTTGGTTTCTACATTTTCTATACTATTCTTATCCTCCCCCTTACTATTTTCTACCTACCCTCTATGCCACTTATTCTCTGTATCTTTGCCCCCTCTCTCCCTCTCTTACTCTCCTGTTGACAACTCTCCATGTGATCTCCGCTTCTGTAGTTCTGTTTCTGTTCTACTTGTTTGGTTACTTTGCTTTTGTTTTTGTTTTAGGTGTGGTTGTTAATAACTGTAAATTTGCTGTCCGTTCACTTCATATTTTTTACTCATTTTTCTTAGATAAGTCCCTTTACCATTTCATATAATAAGCACTTTGTGATTATGAACTCCTTGAACTTGACCTTATCTGAGAAGTACTTGTCTGCCCTTCCATTCTAAATGAAAGCTTTGGTGGACAGAGCAATCTTGAATGTAGGTCTTTGCCTTTGTTGACTTGGATTACATCTTTCCAGCCCTTTCTTGCCTCTAAGATTTCTTTTGAGAAATCATCTGACAGTCTTATGGGAGCTCCTTTGAAGGTAACTGTCCCCTTATCCCTTGCTGCTTCTAGGATTCTCTAATTTTAATATTGGGTAATGTAATAATGAGGTGCCTTGGTGTGTTCCTCCTTGACTCCAACTTCTTTGGAACTCTCTGAACTTCCCAGAAGTCTATTTTCTTTGCCAGATTGGAGAAGTTCTCCTTTATTATTTTTTAAAATAACTTTTCCACTTGTTGCTGTTCTTCTTCCCCTTCTGGTACCCCTATAATTCGGATGTTGGAATGTTCAAAGATTTCCGGGAGGTTCCAATGCCTCTCCTCATTTTTTTAAAATTCTTGTTTCTTTATTCTTTTCCAGTTGGATGTTTATTTTTTCCTTCTGATGCACACTGTTGATTTGAGTCCCAGTTTTCTTCCCATCACTATTGGTTCCCTGCATATTTTCCTTTATTTTACTTAATGTAGCCTTCATTTTTTTCATCTAATTTGTGACCAAATTCAACCAATTCTGTGAGCATTCTGATTACCAGTGTTTTGAACTGTGCTATCTCTTCATAGCTTGGTTGTATTTTTTCTGGAGCTTTGATCTGTTGTTTCATTTGGGCCATTTTTTTCTCAGTGTACCTGTTATGTTGTTAGGGGCAGAGCCTTAGGTGTTCACCAGGGCAGGGCAACCCACATCACTGTGTTGTGGAGCTGTATGTGTGACAGGGATCTTAGAGGGAACAATGGTGCTTGCTCCACACTCTGCTGGTTTTCAGTCACTTCCCCTGCTTCCCAAGAGCAAACTAGCCCTTTTGGTGCTGATTTCTATGTGGATGGGTTTTTGTACAATCTAGGACCCTGTGGGTCTCTTCTGCAAATTTTCCTGTGAGGCTGGAAGTTTCTCATGCTTCCTCAATCCCCACATGTGCTTTCAGTTGAGATTTGGGGCTTTATTTCCCCATGCTGGGGGCCCTGGGTTGCACAGTTCATCCCACTTCCCAGTTTTTTCTCTCACTTTATATATGTACAATTGTGGAAGTGCCCAGTCTGTAATCTGCCACCTTGCCTATCTGCTCGCTGCTGCCTTGCCAGCCAGCCAGCCATTGTCTTTCCCACCAGCCAATGCCTTGCCTGCTCAGGTCCTCTACTGCCACTTTGTCATGAGTACTCTCCTTCAAGCTGCCTGTCTTCATCCCTTCTACCCATCTGGATGAATGTGTCTTATTTAACTCTTTGGTTCTCAGAGTTTTATACTGTTCAGCTTTCTGTAAGTTTTGGTTGTTCTTTGTTTTTAAATTGTTGTTGTCTTTCTTTAGGTTGTGCAAAGAAGGACTGTGCTTCTAGCTATGCCTCCATCTTGGCCAGAAGTCCCAAACTTTCTTAATATGCTATTGCATATTGATAAGATTAAAATAGTGAGACTCACTCATACTGTTCAATTTTAAGTTTCAAACACTGAAAGAATGGCTGCCCTTTAACATTAATAAAAGTTGTGTTCTAACCCAACTGCTCTCCTATTACTTACCCACACAATCAAGTCCAAGAGTAGGAATGGGATCAGGACCCTGGATTATACAGGACAATGACCTCAGTCCCTCCACACTAATGAGAACAGAGTCCCTCACACACAACTTCTGGGCACCATCTAGGTATCTTGGTCAAGATCAGGTTTGGGGATTTGGACTGTAGTGTGCCCACAGAGAGTTCTAGGACATCCCCTTATTTCTGAACAGTGCAAGTGTGCTTGGTGAAAATAAGTACATGAAAGTCAGGGATAAAATGCTGTGTCCCTGTCTCTGGCAAAGCATCACAGAGGTGACATTTCTGGCAGTGGAGATGAGGAGTAACAAACTTCTAGGTTCCAGCAGTCTATGACATCACACCATTCTCAACCAGTGTGAGGTCCTAAGGAGTCTCTTCACCTGAGATAACAGCTTTGCAATATTGGTCACCATACAATAGGGATTAGGGTGGAGATGTCCTGGACAATGGAAGGCCAACATCCAGCCTGTTTTATTTCCTATGCCAATGTAATCAAACACCACACAGCTGGAGATGTCATTTTTATACATTTATTCCTGTACAATCAGCAGGTTGAATCATGAAATCCCTTCATTGGACTCAGGTCAAGATCATGGGAGGGCCACCTTTTTATGGAGTCTCCAGGACAATGCTGTGGTCTGAAAAGAGTTGGCCCCCAAAGTTTATATGTTTAATTCCTCATCCCCAAAGAGGACAGTATCAAAAATGGGGTTTGGGAGATGCTTACGTCATGAGAGTGGCTCAAGAAGAGGGTTAATGCCTTTCTCTGTGAAATCATGGAGCGTACTGATTCTTCCCCAACATGAGGATCAAGCAAGAAGATATTAGATGTGAACCCAGAGAAGAGCCCTCTCCATATGGTACATTGTTGATGTAATCAAAGGCATGGCAGGCTGCCCACCACTTCAAAATTCAATACTCAAGAGTCAGGAGCTGATGTAAGAAACAGTGGTTTTATTCAGGGGCCAACAACCAGGGGAAGGAGACTCTCCTCTCAAAGCCCATCACCATCTCAGTGAAGGGTGTTTTTTTCACAAGGAAGGAGAGTGACAAAAAGATGAAAGAGGTCATGGGGGTAGGCTGTGGATATGAAGGCAGTGTCCATGCTGGTCCTCATATGTACCTTTACTGTCATAGTTCTGGAACCATTGGTGCCAATCAATTTTTGCACTTGGGGCATCTGTATCACCTGAAACTGTGGTCAGTGTGGTTTCTTGTATAAGCAGGACTGGAACTGGTAGCACCTGAATGATTACTAAGCAACTGTCCATATGTGAGTTATTTACAAATTAGCATTCCTTATTCTAATTTCTTTTAATTGTAAGTCACAGCAGTATAAAGTTTCTATATTGTGTTCAAATTCTCCACTGTGAATTTTTCCTCCATATCTAAGGGGCTATTGAGGTCCTCTAAATCTTCTGAGGGAATGAAAATCCTGAGTATTTTGGAAAGCAACATCTTGTGAGTTAAAGGCACACACACACACACACATATATATATATATATGCTTTCCATATATATATTCCATACATACTCTCTCTCTCTCTCTCTCTCTCTCTCTCTCTTTATATATATATATATATATATATATATATATATATATATATATATATATATATTAGAAGTAGACCTAGAGCAGATTTTATTTTTTTCTGCATGGGAAAATTTAGTCATAAAGAGCACTGAAACAACAAATCTAAGCATTTTAAAGAAAAGAATGGTAAAACATAAATTAAAAGTTCCTCCTAATAGGTAAATAAGTCCATGTGGCATTGTGTAAATGGAATAATAACACATTCTCCAGAACTCTCAGAGGGAGAGGTGTGAAGTTCAATGTTTGCTGATGTTAGGTAATGTGTTTCCTGATGTTTCAAATGCTTGATTTCATATGAACTAAGGTGTCAATGTTAGTACAAAAAGAGGAGTTGATGGTCACGCAAACTCCTCCTTATTCTGTTGGTGTGTAGTCTAAGTTATTTTATTATCTAAGATAACTTTGGCTAGTGTGTCCAGAGATTTATGGATATTAGCAAGCGAAATGCCAGTTTCATTGTATATGGTGATTAAAATCTTGGAGAGATTCTGAAGTACATGCTGAGGTGAAGGAGCTCCCTATCAGCGTGATAGAGTATATGTAAACAAATATTCATTGTCTGGGATTTCTCCAGGGAGATTTCAGGCCATTTGGGTGAATGATGATTGATCACCCTGGATTCCCATTTTCCAAAACAGATTTAATTAAACTCTTGCAAATCTGAGGGGGAAACGGTCTCCCATGGCTCACCCTGAACAGCTTAAAAACATTTGGAGTAGGATACCATGCTCCCGTGGGACCTGAGAGGAGTCTGCTGCCTTTCAGGAGAAGGGATTACAGGGTTGGGCAATTTACAGAAGAAGTCCTGATTCAGCAGAGATATGGGGCAGTCAGGTAAATAGGAAAATACATGTGATTCATCTAAGTAACTGAGTTGGCAATTTAATGCCCTGAGGGAGGCTTGTTGCTGCATTTGTTTCTTTACTCTTGTGACCATGACTTGTGTGTGTGTGTGTGTGTGTGCGTGTGTGTTGTCAAGTTGATGTTTGATAGAGAGTGTGTGGGTCCCATGTCAACTAAATGTCTGTTAGCTTTTTTCCCACTGTCGAGTGTTTCTGAGGCCTCTGTAGGGAAACAATGTTGGGCTGGGAGGTGTGTAGAAGAGCCCCTGGACCCCTCATGCATTTTCATGGTCAATATTCTAGTTCACCATTGGTCTGTAAGACTTTTTATTAATTTCCATTTTGCATGCCTGTTCATAGGCATCTGAGCTTTCTGCCCCCGGTGACCTTCTGCCCTCAGTTTTGCTTTCACTCCAATTTTGCCTGTATGTCTACCTATTACATTTTACTCTCAAGGATATGGGCTCTGAATCCTTTCAGGGGAAAGGGATCAGAATATGTTCTACAACAGCTTCCTGCTGAAGAGGGATGTCAGTTTCCTTCAGAGCCAGGAGGTCCTTGCTCTCTGTCAGAGGGGAGATGATGCCTGAGAAATTCTTTCATTGACAAACATTCATATTTTCAAAAGACATATTTCATACAAACTACAAGATATATTTGTTAACAAATACAAATCCACTTTTTAGTTTACCTTCATTAAAATGCAAAGTAGGCAGACAGAACAATGAATATTTCAGTATACTCTTACTTCAAAATATATAGATATTTAATAATATTCACCATTTAAGCTAGGAAAACTCCAAGCCCACCAGTAAAAATGAGGTCAGTTTTCTGGGAAAGGCAAGGCTGTGCTCTAGAGAACATGAGACTGCTGGGTCTCCTCCTGTGCCTAGTGACAGCCCCCTAGGATGAGTGTCTCAGATGTCAGACATGCATCTATGGGATGGCGGTGACTGCATATAACTAACAGTATTGCTCCTTGTTCCTACATGTCTTGTCCCAGGTGCAGCTACATGAGCTGGGCCTAGGGCTGGTGAAGCCCTCACATACCCTCTCCCTAATGTGAACTGTCTCTGGATTCTCTTTAATAAGCTCTGATATACACTGGACCTGC
This sequence comes from Artibeus jamaicensis, assembly GCF_021234435.1. Lineage (NCBI taxonomy): Eukaryota > Metazoa > Chordata > Mammalia > Chiroptera > Phyllostomidae > Artibeus > Artibeus jamaicensis. Next base: position 122,795 of record NW_026521899.1, on the reverse strand, counting down.
CAGGCTCCAGGGAAGGAGCTCTATGGAGTGATGGATACTTATTCCACAATTCAACACTGAAATCCCAATGAAGCATCACTAGGGACACTTAGAAGACCCATGTTTCTTTGACACTGCACACCCTGACAACTGAGGACACAGCTGTGTATTACCGTGAAGGAGGTACAGTGAGGGGAATCAGCGTGAGCCCAGACACAAACCTTCCTGCAGGAGACAGGAGGGCTGGACTGCAGGGGCCACTCAGAAACACCAGAGAGAACAGCACCAGGGCCAGTGTGGACCTGTGTAGATAATGAACTGTCTTACTCTTTGATGGAAGAGTTTCCTTTCAGAGCTCTCAGCTGTATGCAGGGACAATTCTTCCCTGCCTGTGAATCTAATTAATTGCTTAAATTCACACTGCAGAAAATAAATGAGGAGGTGACACTGTCCTTGGGATGGTGGCATATGAGTAGTGACTCTAATCATTCCATTTTCTGGTGTATGAAATGCATCACAGTCTATTATTGAATTGTACTAAACACAGTTTATTACTTCATTTCCCTCTAGAGTGTTTGCTCCTGCAGAATGAATTCTATGTTTGTACAAAACTATATGCACATATTTATGCCCTCTTTATTTGTGTTAAAAGCTACATCAACCCAAAAGCCTGTCTGATTTTAAAATAAGCAAACTAGGGAACATCCGTGAATGGAATCTACTCAGCAATGAAAATAATACCAGCAAGAAGAGACCTCACTGCATGTTGATCTCAGTGATCACTCAGTGTGGAAGGAGCCAGGTTCAGAGAATGCAGAGGAGCTTGTCCTGGTGTTGGCATGGCCACCCATCCACTGCAACAAATGCTGGGCTTTTCTCATATTCCCAAGTGAGAAGGTGCACTCTATGCAGACTAACCATTTCTTCATTCTCAACTTCACACTCAGAAGCAAAAACCTCCAGGCTCCTGTGAATGCACAGCATCCACGACTATGTCTAATATCCTCACAGCAGCTGTCTCCTCAAGGTGTCTGCATCTTTGGGTCTCTTCCACAAGTGCAGGGCTCTAGGGTAGCCAGCACTCCACTGAACTCTTGCAATCATTTTTAACCATACCCAGGCCATATACACCTTCACATGCTACTGGGAATTAAATATTTTCCATGGGAATAGATCCGGACACTACTCCATGGCTGATTTCCAGAACTTTTCCTGTAAAACTTCGAGGCAGGTTTTTCAGTTGGCCCTGAGTACAAAGATGGCTTCACTCCTCATTCTGTGAGGACTGAGTGCTCAATGCTGAGTGCAGACACTTTCAGTCTCCATGGCCTTCCTGCCCCGGTGGGTAAACCCTGCTAAGCTAGACAGGGTGGGGCAGGCAGGAATCTAAAGTCCCAGGGGTGCTGTGCCCAGGACATGGCCTCCATCATAGAAGTTGGTTCAGTTAAACAATGTGAGTCCTGTCTTTCAGTGACACACACATGGAGCTTAACCTCTGAAGCCAACAAGATGGGGGTGAATGAGGACACTGACTTCTCCCCTCTGGAAATGGAACCTGTGACCAGGATCTGGCAGCAGAAAATCCTTGCTCTTGATTGTGTCCATCCAGGGAGTTTCCAGTACTGTGCTGGGAAAGGGAAGGGAGGGTGTGTACCTTCATTTATGTTGTCTATCTGTTCTCATTGTTAGCATCTTTTCCAGGAGTAAAATTCTCCTTTATGCTTGGTATTCAATAGGACCATCTCCAGTCACGGTAGTATTTTAAAACAATGTCTGCATTCTGACTTGTAATGAAGCCCTTATAGCTTCTCATGACCTCATGCTGCAGATGACATCCTGTCTGCACTTTTTGTATTGTAGTGAGAATTCCATGTGAGATCTACCCTGGACACAAAGCAAACACATGGGCTGTTTGTTAACACCAGGTGCAGTAATGGGCAGCCAACCTATGGAACCTAACCTGCATCAGAAGATGCTTTTTCTCTGGAAAGGCAGCTCCACTATCCCCTTCCCAGCAGCTTCAGGCAATCATCACGTTGCTCTGTACTACTGCATCTGGATTGTCTGTCTGCAAGTCCTGAAATAAAAGGGACCATCTAGTGTTTGTTCAGCTGTACCTGTGTCATTTCAGTCTGTTCAGTGTCCTTGGGGTTCAACTTTGTACTTGCTAACGACAGAACTTACTTTTAATATTTGTAATGATATTTCAAAACAAAAAGAACAAAGTGAGTGGCAAACAGTGTCTATCTGACATAAAAATAAATCTATTTGGGAAGCAGGGATTCAGGCAGAAGCCCTAATACTGCTCTGAGTAGGAGTGAAGATAAGGGGTGCTAGACACAGGGAAGGATACAGGTACATGACTAGAGGGGAGGAGCTTCTATGACTGCAGACAAGCTAAGTTAACCTTTAGCTGCATGTGGGGGTGCAAATTTGAAGACTGTCTGAAGTTTTCAGTCCCATAATCAGGACACATCTTCCCTGTTATCTGTGCAAACAGTTGTATGAAATACAATTTTGAGGGCCTGGGGTGTGTGAGTTCCCACCCTGCACAGGTTGGAGAAGAAAGACATGCCAGGTGGTTTGTCTGGAATTACTGCTCCCACCCTATTTTAACAAGGCCCCTCTCCTGTACCCTTGGACAGTAAGAGCCCTTCATATTTGATGAGTTCACCAAAAATTCCTGAGTGGACAACACAATATGACTCATTACAGGCTTGAGCTCCACAGCCAACCCCCAGCCCTGACTCTGCCTTTCCATGAAAACTTCCAGGCAGGGAATGCCCACTCTCAGGTTCCTCCTCTCATGCTGGATGCACCATCCTGCTGCCTGTGTTCATGAGCTATGTTAACTCAAATATTTCTCTTCTGTGGGTTACACAGTGCTGATTCCTCCTGATGGTTTGGTGAATGTGGCCTGGCATCTTGCTGTGTCACACATGTTGCAGTTTATGGCAGCATCACCTCTCTTTCAAGGCTGAGTAGAAGTTTGCATTGTGAGCATATAACACCCTTCATCTCTCTGCCCCCGATGGGCATTTAGAAGGTTCGCATGATTTGGTGATGAGGAGGGGTCCTCTCTTCCAGACCTCAATTGTGTTCTATTGGGGAAAAGCACTCGATTCTGAGTTTCTGCTCACGTGGGGCTTCTGTTTTCATGCTTTGGGGAAAACTCCATGGTGTTTTTCAAGCAGCTGCATTATTTCAGCAGGAATCTGTTCTGATGACTGGTGTGGCTTGGTGTGGCTTGGTTTTTGTTTTTTCTCATTTCAGATTTATTGTGTGTTTGTGACACTAGTTACTTATCAAATATGAGATTCCAATATATATTCCCGGAGTGTGTGGCCTGTCTTTAAACCCCTCTCAGGGTTGTTAGGGTATCAGTTATAATGGCACATATCTTGGGCCCTGGTTCAGGTAACACCTGTGTCATGTATGAGTCCAGCAAGCTGCTTACCCCAGGGCACCTCAAACAAGCCACACAAATTAGTTCTGTGTTAGCTGGGTGGTATGAACAGCTGCAGGACACTGTGTTGAACAAGTCTGTGGGTGGCTTCAGCACATGGAAGTCCATGAACAGGAACATGGGCTGGCCACCCCCAGTGTCCCCAGCATCCCCAGTGACCAGAGCCCAGATACACAGTCAGTGTCTGTGAGTCCAGCACTGTGGAATGAACCTACTGGAGGACTGAGAGACAAGTCCACTTTGGGAAATACTTTAATGGGAACATTGACAAATAGCAAATATCATGAGCTAACTAGCAGTTGCACTTAACAAGGTGAAGAAAGTCAGAGAGCAGGTGTTTGAAATGAGTGTAACTCTTAGTTCATATTTGAAAGGAGGATACCGTGTTTTGATGACTCCTCTCAGACTCACTCTGTCAGGCCAGTTGCTGGCTCCATTAATGATGGACCATAAAAAGGCAAATCTCAGGTGAACCAGGGGCAGTTCCATCTTTGCCATGAGTAACATTCTGCATAACCTCCTCACAGCTTCTGTCCACACTGAGCACTTTCACCTTCTGGAATTAATGTCTTCCATTAGCTTTCTCAGCAAACTCTGCTCCATGTCTTTATCATGCCCTTTTCATGGTTCCTCCATTTTGACTGTGTTTAATGTTATATGTTCTAGGACCTTAAGTTATTTGGTTGGTTAAAAGGTTCATTCATGTTTCAAGTAAAAATTAAAGATAAATTTTTTTGCATGGATAACTTCATTGAACAACCTATTCACTGTTTTGTTCCACTACCTCCTGCCATGTTTCATAAAACTTCATAATTCCATATTCCCAAATTTTTTTTTGTATTCTTTTTAGCAAAGTACTGTTTCAGATGCCCTTAGCAGTCTTCCAGGAGTTAGGGACCACTCTGTGTGGTTTTGGAGTCTGTAGCTGCACTAGAGCAAGCTCAGAAAGGGGTGGTAAGTCTTCCTGGAAAATCAGGTAAAAATGCAGGTGGCAAGCATGACTCAATTGTTCCCATGGGATTCAGGTCTAAGATGTACATGTTGACCTTTGAAGCTGGCTCTGTCCATCATAAATGCTGTTAGTATAACCCAGGTGTTAGACTTCAAGGCATAAGGATTGAAACTCCCTCTTTCACATTATACACCTTTACAATCATCTCACATCAGCATGTCTTGCAGCCCCAAACCTAAAATGACCTCTCTGTTTCTTCTATTGTTATCTATAGATAGCGTTAGTTTGTTATGAGTATAACTTTGTTGGATATTGATTGATAAGCTATGCATGTGTGCTTTCTCCCCCTGCACTGCCCAACCCTAACAAAAGCTGTGTCATAGAAGGACTCAGGGCATCCTACCCTAGAGGGAATCAGCACCTCCTTTTCCTGCCAAAGCAACAAGATTGTGTCCTGGACACTTCTCTTCTCATCCGCAGTCACTGGGAGAACTTCTTTGAGTGGAGTTTCACATGTATGGTGCTTGAACAGGGACAGAGGCTACAAGCCATCATCATGGACTGCACACCTACTTAGAGGGGATTCAGCACCTTCATCTCATAAGTAAAGGGACACTGGCACAGAGAGCTTTCTGCTTACACCAAGAGTGTGTGTAAAATAAGGGAAAAATAATTTCTTCCTAGGCCATCTTCTTTGCAGCCTTCTTACATTTGGTTTCATCCTCTCTCTTCCCTCTACTTCCAGGCATTCAGGGAAATCACCTTCAGCTAAATAGTAACTAATAGTCAGGACTTGAATGAGTGCTCTGGTCTAGCCAGACTCTGAAGTAAAGAGGCACTTTCTGTCTCTGCATAACCTTGGGTTATGGGTGTCTCTATGTGACTGGGACACAATCCTTGGGTGTCCCTATGTGACTGAGGGCCTTGCAGGGCTATCTAGGGTCAATCCCTGAGAAGTGCAGGAGCCTGAGAGGGAACTCCTATCAGTAACTAAACTCCAACTTAGTAACTAAATTTTGGCTCCTCTGTGGAAGTGCACATAAAGATTGGTCATCTAGTACTCAGAGCCCCCCCCCCTGCCCCGTTCTTGGGGAAAAACCAAGACACATAAAAGAGGCAGGAATGACCAAGGGGTGATGGCCTTGTGAGCAGGGAGCCCTCTTCACAAGCAGCACATTGTGACCCACCACATTTATTTCTCCCTCAACAATTAGTCAGAAAAGGTAGAGAACTGCTTAGGCAGAGCAAGAGTGAGGAAAAATAAAACCAGAGGTAAATCTATCTCAGCCACCAACATGAGTTAGGAACTTTCTAGGGAGTGAGTGATGTACACTTGGCTACTTCAGCAGCTCTTTCAGGCTGCCGGATATCTTGTTAAAAAACAGAATTTAACTAATTTGTTGAAGGCAATAAAGAGGTACTGTTCTTTTTTTTTTTTTTTTTTTTTTGTTAAAGGCTGTCTACATTTAGAAGTGTGTGGAAAAGTAGGACAGAAATTGAAGTGGTACCAGGAGAATGGGAGATTGATAGGATACCAGAAGTTATTTACGCAGAGCCTAGTTAGAATGGCTCTCATTCCTGTTCATACTAGCAAACCTCATGATCAGGAAAACTTAGACAAAAAGGAAGCACCCCACAACTATGTCTGTGGGGTGCTGACAGACATAGTTGCTAAACCTGATAATTTAAAAGAAAACACCCTGCTGCACCTGCCAACAGAGAAAGAGGCTATCCCAGAAACATCAGGGAGGCTGCCTTTGAAGCACAGGAAAACAGTGGCAGTTTTAAAATCCAAGTGGCCTCTGGGCCTCCACTAATGGGGGAGAGAGTCCCCCAACCCATCCCTCCATACTTCTCTCTGGGAGGACTCACAGGAAGAGCTGCACCCCCCGACCAAGCCAGTTGCCCTGGGCACCTCAGGAATCTACCTGCACCCCAACCCCCTACCCCTCCTCTGCATTAGATCTTCCCCTGGCCCCCCAGGCAAACTACTTCCACTAAGCAGCAATGATTCCAAGAAGCTGCCAAAATGGGAGATTGGGAAGCATTACCTGCCTTCCCCATTGTCACTGACTGTTGGAGGAACCCAACACATGTGCCTTTGTCTTTTGAGATATACAAAGAAAAAAATTCTTTTGAGAAATTTAAAAAACAGCATTAAACGCTTCAGTCACTCTACACTATGGGGCTCCTGTCAGCCATCACTCAAGGGTATAGGATGGCACCCTGTGATTGGCTTGCCTTAGCTAGAACTATTCTAATGCCCACCCAGTTTTTCATGTGGCATTGAGAATATATGGATCGCTGCCACCGCCAAGCAGTGGGAAATAACCACAGTGAAACTCCAGTCCAGTCAGCTCTCCATGCACTGAAGTTGGTTATGGAAGCTAAATGCCGGGGGGGGGGCGCTGGAGGGCAGGCTCCTTTGTTAATATTTGGCAGGGAGCAACAGAAGTTTGTTTAGACTTTGTTGATAGACTAAAATCAGCAATTCAACAACATATTGAGAATCAGGAGGCAGCTGAAACCTTTTATTACAATTGGCTTATGAGAATGCAAATAATAATTGTAAGGCTGTACTCAATCCTTTCAAACTAAACACAACTAATATTAGTCAATTTATCAAGACTTGAAAGAACGTGGGCATGGAACAACACTGAGCTACTTTGCTAGTGGCAGCCATAAAAGGAGAAAGTAAGTGCTTTAATTGTGGCAGACTGGGGCATACCTCGGAAAGTGCTGGAACAGACAACATTATAGTCTAAAGAATCCATCCAGTAAAAATTGCCCACATGCAGCAAGGGTAAACATTGGAAGTGAGCATAGATCCCAATATGATAAAAATGGAAAGCCACTCTCATTGCAAGGAAAGGGGAGAGAGGGTATGCATTCAGGTGTCCTAAACCCCAACAGGAGCTGTCCCCACAGCAGCAGTCAACTTCTCTGGGCTCAGGAGAAGTCTCCGACCCACATGCAGCCACAGGGGGGAGCACAGGATTGGACTCAGTTACTACTCAAGAGCTTATCTTAAAAGAACAGGATGAATTCCTCATATCTCCTACTGGGGTATGGGGACCATTACCTGAGGGCACTGTTGCATTGATTTAGGAAGGTCTAACATTACCACTAAAGGGATTTTAGTCCATCCCAGTGTAATTAATTATTATTATCAGGGAGAAATCAAAATTATGATCAGAGCCTTGGGATACCATGTCATTCCTGCCCAAACTCATATAGCCCAACTTCTTATTTTCTTTACAGTACAAACTACTCAATATATTAAAAAAGGGGAAGGAGGCTTTGGTAGTACTCATAATCAATCTATTTTTTGACCACCTCCATTAAATTGAATAAACCTCTCTTTTAGACATCAAAATCAAAGACAGAACTTTCCTTGGCCTACTAGATATGGTTGCAGAAGATCCTATAATGTCTAGCCAATATTGGCCTCCAGATTGACCACTAACAGAGGCTAACATATCCATAAGTGGCACAGGAGTCAATTCTGGACCACGCAGAAGTGTCTGGTCCTTCAGGTGCTACAGCCCTGATAGAAGGAAGGGAAAATCCAACCCCGCTTAATATTTGGGGACGAGACCTTCTTGTGGGGAGTGAAAATTACCCTCTCAACTTTCCACTAATGGCCACGGTTTACATAACTCCTTGACCCCTCACATGGCTTTCAGATACACCTGTGTGGGGTTGATCAGTGGCCACTGAAAGGGGAGGTTAGGAAAATCCCATGAATTGGTAAAACATCAATTAGAGGCAGAACATATTGAGTCATCTAGGAGGCCGTGGATACTACAATTCTTGCAGTTCTTAAAAAATCAGGGAAATGGAGGCTTATACATGATCATAGAAAAGTTAATGAGATACTTCAATCATTGGGAGCTCTCCAACCTGGAGTCCCAAATGCAGCATGCTTCCCTAAGGATTGGCCATTTCTGGTCATCAAGTTAAAAGATTGCTTAAAATTTTTTTTTACAATTTCTTTAACTGAAAAAGACAGAGAGCAATTTGCTTTTTCTTTTCTGGTTCCGAACAACTCTCAGGCATTACAGAGAGTCCAATGGACAGTTTGGCCTCAAGATATGCTAAATAGGCCAACTATATGCCAGTATTTCACCCATCAAACCTTACAGCCTATGTGGGAAAATTTCCCTAATTCTATAATATATATTTATGTGGATGATATCCTGATTGCTGCTCCACGTTCTGATATGCTAGCTAAGACTTATGCTTATTTAAAGAAGACCATATCTAGTGCAGGCTGAACTATAGTTTCTGAAATGGTCCAACAGTCTGAGCCTTGGAAATACCTGGGACATATTCTTGTAACAGAGTGCATTCAAAAGGCCCCCCCCAAAAGGATTTGGAATTGGGTCCAGAACTCAAGGTGTCCAGAAAAAATTAGAAAGATATATAACATGTCCTCACCCCTTAACTCCCCACAGTTGTGAGTCGGGAAAGGGACAAATGGAGTGGGGCCACTGAGAGTTGTTTTGCATAGCAACAGTTTTGCAGATGACCTGTAGAATGGTCCTTTAACATATCTATAACCTTCAACTTGTTTCATAGATATGTTAAATAGCTGTGGCCAAGCTTTGAGCCCAGGAGAAGGGAGTGACTTCCACTCAGGATGTAATTGGGAGGAAACTCCCCTTAGTCATAGCACCTGCGTGAGAGCTTGGAGATGATTGGCTCCATGCCGTGGGGCTATGCCTGTCCAGACTCAGTATAGCAGCCTAGTAATGCTGGAAAGATATGGGAATCCTGGCAGCTGTAGCCAATTGTGGGAGGAGTCATAAATGGGGCTGCAAAGAAGGACTGGCACGGGGATTTAAATGCAGACACTGCAGCCATTGAAGAGAGAACCAAACACTTTTGGTCAGAATAGGGACTCCCACAGCCATGTGAGAGAGAATCACCATGTAGCTTTGCCAGAGTGGCGACCCTACCCTCTCTGCAGCCACATGAAGGAAAGAACAATGTGGTTTTGGCCAGAGTGAAGACCTCTGCACCTCTGGTAGAAGAGGCCCACGTGGATTTGGGAGTGCTTCATTTGGCTGTGTGGCCTGGGAAGTAGGAGAGACTTTGCCTGGAAAAAGGGTGAAAGAACTCTTTGCTAGTAGACCATGAGAAGGTACCACATGGCTTTGGAGTAATTAGAGATTCTGCCTGGACTGTGACACTGCCGATGGTGCCAGCAACCCAAAACATGTATGAGTGCTTCTTTTCCTGAGATATGATACCCTGAATTAGGGCAGAGGGAAAGAAAGTGCTGTGGGTGTCTGTGCTTGTCCTAAAGGACTTTGATATATTAATGGGGGCATTGGGTCACTACTTTAAGTCAGTGCATAGCTTTAAATAATTCTTTCCTTTCCTTTTCAAAAATCCCTGGCATTGAGAAATGTCTTTCCTCTGGCAGTGGAGAGATGAGCCCAGTAGGTATTAGTATACCATCCTTGAGAGGGGCCCCTGTTGTTCTGTAACAGTTCTTGGCATACCTGGGTGGGCCAAATATTGTTCCCCTTTGGACCTCTGTTCTGTAACATTTTTTTCATGCGACAATTTAGCCTCAAACACCCAAGTCAATCCAACAGAGTGCCAACACTTAATAACCTCCAGCAACTATTAGGTGTTATTAACTGGATTCTACCTAGTCTAGGAATTACCACCCATCAGCTTAATCTATTATTCAATTCCTTAAAAGGTACTCCAACCTAAATTCCCCTAGAACTTTGTCTTCTCCCAGGCTCTCCAAGAATTAGAACTTGTCAATCCACGAATTAACCAAAGATAGCTCACAAGAGTTGACTGCCAATTTCCTATCTGCCTATTCTGCTTTCCAACTTAGGCACACCCACAGGATTAATTAGTGAACTCTTACCACAATTAGGCATGCTAGAATGGCTATTTCTCTCTCACCAACCTGAACATATTATTACCACTTATATTACAGGTCTATACCAAGTTATTATCAAAGGATATGAGAGAAATCAGCAATTTTTTGGCCATGACCCAGCCATCATTCATGTCCTGCTCACCCAAATCTATTTACAGCAGCTGTCCAGTCAGTGTCTGGAATTTCAGTGTGCTACCACAGACTTTCCTGGCACAAAAAAAGAAATTAGCCTGACCTCAGACAAATTGTTACAAAACATCTCATTTCTCAATATTCATTTTAAAGAAAAAAATTATTAAGGCCCTTATCCCCAAAGCAAGTACTGTTTTTATTAATGGCTCAGGGGAAACAGAAAAGCCACCATCACCTGGCAAGAAAAGGAGGAGTGGAAACACTGTATTTATTATGATCATGTTTCCACTCAATGAGACAGAATTTTGGGAGCCATTACAGCTCTGCAACAGTGGATTCAAGGCCAAGAATCGAGTTTGTGACTCTGGTTATACTGTATATACTCTCCTACATATAGACCAGGCTCTCCTTAAGGGGTCTACTGAGTCTTCTCTACTCAGTTTATTTTTAATCTTGCAAATTTTGCTACATAAAAGAGAACATAAGCCCTGGCTGGTGTGACCGGGGGGGGTCATATTTTCTCTCCTTCCTTCCTATGATTTAAAAAAAAGGACATTTCTGTTTGTTACTCATATGCATTCCCATACAGGCCTCCCTGGCCCTGTGTCTGAAGAAAATGCCTGAGCTGATGTTCTAGAAACTTGGCAAGGAGTTCAAGCTTCCACAGTCTCAGGCCAAAAAATATAATTAAGGAATGTCCAGATTGACAGGTCTTAGGTAAGGCACTGTCCTCTATTATAACTAACCCTAAAGGCTTTGAGCCACAAGTAATCTGGGGAACTGATGTCATCCATTACCCTTCTTTTGGGAAGTTTAAATTCATTCATGTCTCTATTGCTACTTGTTCTAGAGCATTACATGTTTCTGCCCTTACTGGTGAATCAACTAAAAACATCCAGACATATTAACTTCAGAATTTTAGCCATCCAGGCCATCCACAAGAAGTTAGAACTGACAATGGACCAGGGTATACAACCTGATTAAATCAAGATTTTTTACAAAGATGTGAAATTCAACACAAAACAGGCATATTTTATAATCCCACAGGCCAAGCAAATGTTGATTGTGCCCACCATACTTTAAAAATTCTTCTTAACAAGCAAAAAAGGGGGATCCAGGAAACCTCTCAGAAATATGATAATGCCAGCCATGTATAATTACAATTTTTATTGTGATAATTCTTTTAATACACCAAATCTAGAACCATTTCAATAAAAAAATGTAGACAATAAGGGGCCCATCCCTTAGTGTTTTACAGAGATCCTTTTGGAGAAGAAAAATGGGATGGGCTGGTTGACTTGTTAACATGGGGGAAAAGGTTCACTTGTGTTTCTGTTCCTATGGGTCATTCTGGGTACCTACTGAAGTACTGAAATCCTACCATGGGAGCTCAACCCCAACAATCCTTGTTGACAACCCAGAAGGAGAGGTTCTGAGATCTTGGGGGCCTACATATGAGATAACCCAGATGGCCATGACCAAATGCCTATGTTGAATCTGACCCCATCACCAGAATCAGGAGAAGATGTCCAGGGAGACCACTTCACCACCTGAACCCAAGGTAATAACGTGGGGAGACTTAAAACCCTTAATAGTAGGGCTGAAGAGGTCATAGAGTATGTAGGGTTACAAGACACTCCTGAAAATCAATTTCTAGACTATTTGTCAGTTCTGTCCTATAATTCCATCAAAATCATGCTGATACTTGTCCTTTTAGCTTCTTTCGGAGACCTGGGCCTTGCTGCTGAAACTCAGCATATTTACTGGAGTCATATCCTTGATCCACCCGTGTTTAAGCTTCATATGTGGTGGGATTCAGAGCCTCCTTTATCTATCAATGATACCAAATAGTCAGGAGGAACTTGACTCCCACTGGACATCCCTTTAGATTCAAAAGGACATTGTTTATCTGTTCCTACACACACTTTGTGAAGGAATACGTGCCTGCTTGTTTTTCCACATTGTCTGACACTCTGTTTACCTATTACTTTTAAATGGTGTGCGCATGCCATTGGCACTAAGGAGGTTCAAGCAAACATCTTCCTCACAGAAGCCATAGGCTTTAAAGGATAAAAGGATGGGGACAACAGTAACCCCCAAGATGTACCCCTTTGTAAAATTAAGACAAAAGCTGCTGAGCCTGTCACTTGGTTATTAGGCATGTAGAGATCAACATTGTAGAGTTCAACAGCCCTCACTCATTGATATTTCTAACACCCCCATTAACAATGGAAAACTGGACCACCAAGTGGAAAGTGTATGTTAGTGCAGCTTCTACCACTGTATTTGCCAAACTTAATACTATATATTGGAGTATGAGATGGCATGGTGGGGGAGCCTGGGCTCCTAATGTAAGAGTAACATCCCTGAACCACATGATATTAATACTTGTAAAATGGGACTCTTGTTCATAAAATGCCTTCTAGGATGCTCTCAATATTAAAAGGAGTCATGGTCCAAAAGTGGTTTTCCTATTATAAAAATTGTTAGGGATGCCTGAGTCACTATGTACTTCTCATCTCTATCTCCTTGTAGCCATCCCAGGGATACCTTATTTAACCTACGATAATAACAACTCTAAGATACTTAGTCTCTATACTTCTTCTGGCTCTGTCTATGCTAGCTTTCTTACTCGTGCTAATGTTACTCAACTCAATCTCACTACAGTTTTTGTAGTTTGCAAACTAAAACCTGGCTGCCAGTTAATATTACCCATGAATGGGAAGATCCAGAAGGTACTGCTTCCCTCAACCATGCTCTCTCTCAAGTGAGATTGCAGCACTTCTTAGGGATTGCCATCACTTATATTATTTTTAATATCATCATAGCTGCCTCTGGTGTAGAGACTGCCACTGCTCTAGCTGAAACAGTCCAGATTGCTCATGCTGTTGATGCCTTCCTCACCAATGTAACTCAGGAAATGATCCAACAAACACATATTGACCCAGAGATCCTTGCCAAGCTCTCAGCCATAGAGTCTGCAGTAATATGGCTGGGAGAATGGCAGGATGCTATTGTCACCCCTCACTTGTAATCCAGACTTTTCTAAGCAGTGTATCACTCCCCTGAAGTGAAACTCCAGTCAGCGCTAATGGAGAAGGTCCAACATCACTTGTGAGGGGCATTTTCCTCCAATCTCAAATGACAAATTGGTCAGCTGTAGCTTGAGCTATACAAGCAGCTTCAGGATGTTAAACACCTCACTGAGCAGGAGGTATTTCAGATCCTGTGTAATAACTTTCCAAATCCAAAAACTTGGTTTGAAGGACTGAATTTGCATGTCTAGGTCATGTGGGCTATAGGATGAATTTTAATTATTGTGGGCTGTTGTGCCTTGAAATGTATACAAAAATTGTTTTCCAGGAATTGTATAGGTGAAGAACAAGCATCAGGCTTCATCAGACTTACCACCATAGCTAACAAAAAAGGGGGAGATATAGGGGACTGTTTTGTGTGGTTTCAGAGAATGTAGCCCCACAAGAGCAAGCTCAAAAAAAGGGTGGTAAGTCTCCCTGGAAAACCAGGTTATAATGCAGGCAGTAGACATGATTCAATTCTAACATCGAGGGTCCCATGGGAATCAGGCTTAAAATGTGCATGTTTGTCCTTTGAAGTTGGCTCTGCTTAAGGATAAGCCCTGCTGGTACAACCCAAATGTTTGAGTTCAAGGCATAAAGAGTAGGAGAAACTTCCTAATTCATGATATATGCCTTTACAACCATCTGGCATCTGAATATCTTGCAGACCCTGGCCTGAGAAGATTTCTGTGTTTCTTCAATTGTTATCTATTGTTGAGAACTTCTCTGTATGGTTTAAGAAATTGTAACTACCTCCTATGGCTAAGGATGAGTGAGCAAACTCCAGAATTTGAGCCACAGGAGACAAAGCTTGTCTCAGGTAGTGAATGCTGCCTCAGTTTACTCCCATGGCCCCTAAAGCATGGTCGATGTCCATCACGGGTAAGACTCCTCACAGCTATGGGCAAACTAAGCCAGACTTAATCACTTTGGAGGCCTTCATGGAAGGACTTGGGGGGCTGTAAAAATGAGAGAGCAATGGACCCTTGCCCCCCAGCTATGTGGCATAGCCTGAGTCCCCATGTCCTCTGGGAGAAGTGCTTCCTGGCTGTAATCCACTTAAGCCTGAAAACCTGATGGGGAGTGGGTGTAGCTCCTTGCCTTGCTAGAGCTGTATCCAGGGAGAAATCTGGTATAAGAAAGAATTCTAAACAATTCTGCGAAACCTGCTTTGCTAAGAGTGTTTTCATTCATATGATAAAGGTCTGAGTAGAAAATTAGTATGTCTCCCAAAGTTTCTGCAGTCCCCTTCCTGACAGACTCTGGCTCAGACTAAGCCCTCAGATTTCTTTGAAATGTTATCTACTGTTTGATCCTTGAAACCCTGTATTGCTGTGTATTAGAACCCAATAAAAGGTCCTAGAGGAGGAGGCTTGGGGCCTTTTTGCTCTGAGAAACAGGCCACCTCTCCTCCCCAAGCAGTTCATGTCTTGGTAGTGTTACTTTCATCCTTGGTGGACGGGGAGGAGGCTTGTGGGCAAAGCTGCCCCCACAATCTATAGATAGTGTTAGTTTTTTATGACTATAGCCTTGTTGGACATTGATTGATAAGCTATGCACATGTGCTGCATGCCCCTGCACTTCCCAACCCTAATAAAAATCGTGTCAGAGAAGGGCTCCAGGCATTCTCCACTAGAGGGAATCACCACCATTCTTCCCTCTGGAGCAACAAGATTGTGTCCAGGAAGGCTCTTTATTCTCATCTGTGGCAGCCTCAGAAACTTTGCTGGCTGAGTCCCTCTCACAGTCTCCTTTAGTTTGTTTTATAAAATTAATTTAAAAATAACTGAACTTTAGAACTAATTGTTTTCTTCAAAATGTTTTTTTTTTTCATATTTATACCCTTTATTATCAAACCATAAAATTTCTTTCCAAATTAATTAGCATTCTTAACTCTTAGAATTCTTGATTTTTTAGTGGTGAATAAATCTAAGTAATTGGCATTATTTGGATTTATACATATGATGAAGCCTTCATACCTTCTAGATAGAGTTCTTTTTTTTTGGCAAACATATTAATAATTTCAAGATACACACTTCCAATAAAGTACAAGATATGTTCATTGATAGATCCAAATCCATTTTCCAGCCTCTCTGCAATAAGACATCCAAGTGGATTAACTCAGCTGAATTAATACTTTAGTACTCTGTTACTTCAAAATATCTAAATGTTTAAGAATTTTCATAATGTAATACACTCCATTGAAAAACTACAGAACAAAATAAATGTGTTTGGAAGACATTGTGTTATAAAGTCAATATTCTGAAATCAAAGGCATTTTTGTACACCAATAATAAAATATCAGAAACAGTAATTAATTAAAACCCCACTTGCTTTAGCAACAGGAAAAGTAAAGTACCCAAGAATAAAATTAACCAAGAAGGTAAAGTGCCTATAGTGAGAAAACTACACAACGCTGAAGAAAGTAATTAAGAAAGACACAAATAATGAGAGCATGTGCCATGTTCATGAATTGAAAGAATTAGTATAATCAAAATACCCATACTTCCCAAAGCAATTTACATGTTTTCGACACAATCCTTATTAAAATACCACCGACATATTTCAAAGTTATGAAACGAACATTTCAAAAATTTACATGGATGCATAAAACATCCCGAATATCCTCAGTGATTTTGGGGTAGAAGAATAAACTAGGAGGGATCACAATACCTGTAATCAAACTATACTTCATGGCCCTTTCCATTAAAATAGTCTGGTACTGCCATAAGAACAGTCACATACATCACTAGACCAGAAGAGAGAGCCTAGAAATAAGCCCATGCCTCTGTGGTCAATGAATATTTGACAAATGGGGCAGAAGAAAAAATACAGTAAAAATAGCCTTTTCAACAAATGCTGTTGGGAGATCTGGACAGCTAAATTCAAAAAAAGAAAAAGAAACTCAACCACCAGCTTACATTTTACATAAAAATAAACACCAGATGGATAATAGACTTAAATACAAGTCACGACACCATAAAAGTCCTAGAGGAGAACATAGGCAGGACAATTTAAGATAATCCATACAGCAATATTTTCAGCTTAATGTCCCCTTGAGCAAAGGATATAAAGAAAAAAATACAAAACATATAGGACTACTTTAAATAAATAAATAAATAAATAAATAAATAAATAAATAAATAACTTCTGCCCAGCTAAGTAAATTGTCAGTACACTGAAAGGGAACCAAAATATGGGAAAACATGCTTGCCAATAATATTTCAAAAAAAGGTTTGATCTAGAAAATATACAAATAACTCACATGACTCCACTTCAGGAGAAAAAAATATTAAAAAGTGGGTGAAGTACGTGAACAGACACTTCTCCAAGGAGGACACACGCAGGGCCCAGAGCTTTTTGAAAGAATCCTCCATATCACTAGCCATCAGTGAGATTCAAGTTAAAATCACAACGAGATACCATTTCATACTACTCAGTATGGCCATTATAAACAAATCAACAAACAACAAGTGCTGATTAGGTTGTGGAACAAAGGCAACCCTAGTACACTGTTGGTGGAAATTCAGACTGGTGCAGTCACTGTGGAAAACAGTATGGAATTTACTCAGAAAATTAAAAATGAAAATGCCTTTTGATCCAGCAATTCTGCTGTGATTATTTTCTAAGAATCCTGAAACACTAAAGAACCTATGCATCCGAGTGCTCATAGAAGCAGTTTGCAATAGCCAGTTGTTGGAAACAGCCTAAGTGCCCATCAGTAAATGAGTGGGTTGAAAAAAACCTGGTACTTTTATATAATGGAATACTCCACAGCAGAAAGAAAGAAGGAATGCCTACCATTCGAGATAGCATGGATGTATCTGGAGAGCATTATACTACATGAAATAACTCAGTGAGTGAAAAACGAATACTACAGGATCTCACCTACAAGTGGAACCTAATAAATAAAAGAAGAAAGCAAGCAAAGTAGAACCAGAAGCATGGAAACAAAGAGCAAATCTACAATGACCAGAGTCGAATGACCAGAGTCGAAGGTGGAAGGGGTGAGTCAAGAAAAATGTATAAAGAACTCATGCGTAAAGACAATGGGGGCATTCAACATGAAAGGTGTGGGGTTGGTAGGGCAGGGGAGAGTAGTGGGGAAGAATGAGGACGTGTGATTGCATGATAAAAAATAGTAATTTTCACAATTTATCCCAGCAAATCCCCAAAGTTCCAAGCCACCAAAGACTTTGGGAAAGTGTGTGTGGGAGTTGTGTGTGTCAAATTATTACTTAAAAGCATTATAGAAAAAATTTTAATTGCTTGCATTTATTAATTCTTAGTATTGATGAGATTTTAAAGTCAAGTATTACCCGACATGTTCTTCACAAATTTTGTAACAGAGTAAATAGTATGAACTTATACATGCAATCCCAGACAAAGCACACATATATTTTATGTTAAGAATTTTGAGAGACAACAATTAAATTTAAAACCACTTTAATAATTTACCAGAGGTTTACCAGATGTCCATTTACCAGATGTTTAGCAAAATATTTCAAGACTGAGATTGAGCTGTTCCTTTCAAAACAGAAACAAAAACAAAGTTTGAAGCAAAGAGAACATTCAAGCAAACCAGTATTCTCAAATTAAATCCTCTAAGAGGAAGGAATGAGACACTGTCCTTAGAATCTTCACTCACACCACCTGGTTCTACAAAGAACACTGACAATATCTAAATGGCATGAAGCCCAAACAGCTGAGACACTATCTCACACCAACCAGTACAGTGAATAAACTTTCAAGGCCCAAATGGTACAACCCCAACAGCAGAGGCAGAAGATCCCAGGGTTTTACAAAACGACAAACATCAAACCAAGTTTCCCAAAAGGTAAGAAAGTAAACAGCCCTAGCTCCACCCAACTATGTCTGTAAGCCTCTCCTGCCCCGTATGTCTGGAAGTGGAGGGAGGAGAGAAGATGAAACAGAAAGCAAAGCGGCTGGCTGCAAGAAAGGCAGCTCTGGATTAATTCCCCTTTCCCTCATCTTAGACACACTGGTGACATAACCAAAAGCACTCATGCTGATGTCCCTTATGTGGCGTGAGAGGTGCCAAATTCTGTCTATCCAGATGTGCCTGACTGTGGCGATGCCTAGTAGCCTCTGAACCTTTTCAGGTGACAGATGTTGAACAAACTGTCCAGCAGAGCTCTCCTGGCCACCATGGATGAGAAAAAAATGATCTCAGACACAATCTTGCTGTTGCAGCAGGAAAGGGGGTGGTGATTCCCTCTAGTGGAGAACCCCCCAAGCCCTCCTGCCAAATAGTTTTCCTTGGGAATGGTATGTGTAGGTGTATACAGCATACATGTGTAGCTCATCAATCAATGTCAAAAGGCTATAGTCATCCAAACAGGTATTATCTATAGATAACAATTGAAGGAACACAGAGATCTGTCATAGGTCAAGGTCTGTTAGTCATGATGACACCAGATGTTCTTTGAGACGTATTTCATGAGATAAAAAGTTTACTCCTTATGCCTTGAACTTAAACATGTGGTTTATATCACAAGGGCTATACACAATGAAGCAGAGCAAGCTTCGAAGGACACGATGTACATTTCAGACCTGAATCCAAATGGAACCCTTGGTGGTAGACTTGGGTTGTGTCTGCGACCTGCATTTTTACCTGGTTTTCCAGGGAGACTTACCAGCCCCTTTCAGAGCCTGTTCTCACAGGGCTGAAATCTCCAAAACCACACAGAGAAGTCCCCAACATGCTTCCATCTTTGGTTTGCTTGCAGACACTGGACTCCAGGGCAGCTGAAACTCCACTGATCCTCCATCTCCTGCAATCACCTGTTCACCACACGCAGGCATGGAGCACCTCCCTCTGCTGCAGGAAAATAAATTTAATTTACATTCATACTATAAGAGGAAACATGCAATATTTGACTTTCATTACAGCTTTATTTCACAAAGCATAATGTCACCTACTTTTGACCATGTTGTGGTTTATGGAAGGATTTCCTCTGATCTAAGGCTGAGTAATACTCTGCCATGAGCATATAATGTGTTTATCCATTAACCCACTGATGGACACTGAGGTCATTTTTCCATATTGACTGCAGTGAATACTGCTGCAGTGAACAGAGCAGTGCAAGTACCTCTTCCAAGTCCTGGTGTTTATTATTAAATAAGCAACTAGAAACTGCATGGTTCAATCATGAAGGGTTTCACATTTTGAAGATAGGGGGGAACCTACATCCTGTTTTCTATGTGTCAGCATAATTTTATCCCCCCCAGAGTGTGCAAGGTCTCCCTATCCACACACACTCACTGATACTTTACCTGTTTCAGTTTCATTTTCTTTTTTTAAAAAAAGATTTTATTTATTTATCTTTAGAGGGGAAAGGAAGGAGAAAGGGAGAGAAATATCAATGTATGGTTGCCACTCATTTGCCCCCTACTGGGAACTGGCTTGCAACCCAGGCATGTGCCCTGACTGGGAATTGAACTGCGATCCTTTGGTTCAGAGGCCTGTGCTCAATCCACTGAGCTACACCAGCTAGGTCACTTTCATTTTCTGTCCTTTACAGTAGCTGCCCTGCCAGGGGTGAGGTGATTCCCTACTGGGGCTTTGACATGGAGTTCCTGATGTTTAAGGGTCTGAGTTAGAGCCTGTGGATAGATTCATTCATTTGGGGGTCTGTTTTGTCATTTTTTCCCACTTGGTTCTTTCTTTTATTTTCACTCACTCACCTGCAGTTACCTTTGTAAACCTGAAGGCTGCCCACATTTTCTCATGAGCTTCTAACAAGTAATCCCATTTGAGTGTAACAATCCCAATACCTGAGTCCCACAGGAATGACATTTGCAAGTACGACCTGGTGTTGCTTTTTGGTACTCCTGTAGTTTCTAGTGCACCCAGACCTGCTAGGCAGTGCATTGGTTCCAGGTGTCCTATTGTGCTGTGTCATGGATCATTAATGTATGCTTACAATTAATTTACTCAGCTGGAACAATAGCTTTCTCTACCCCTTGCCAGAGTTTCACTGTGGATGTGTCTGTGAATCAGTCAGGGCTGCTTATGGAGAATT
This sequence comes from Artibeus jamaicensis, assembly GCF_021234435.1. Classification (NCBI taxonomy): domain Eukaryota; kingdom Metazoa; phylum Chordata; class Mammalia; order Chiroptera; family Phyllostomidae; genus Artibeus; species Artibeus jamaicensis. The sequence goes on along the minus strand of NW_026521899.1, from coordinate 102,235 downwards.
TCCTTACCATGACACCATTGTAGAACTTTGTGTCTTTCATTGGCCCCAGAAAATTTCATTCTTTTTTAAAATATATTTTATTGATTATGCCATTAAAGTTGTTCTATTCCCCCCTTCATTCCTATCCACCCTGCACACCCCTCCCCAACCATTCCCCCCTTTAGTTTATGAACACGTGTCTCAAGTCCTTTAGATTCTATGTCTCCCCTACTATTCTTGCCCTCCCGCTATCTATTTTCTACCTACCATCTATGCTACTTATTTTCTGTACCTTCTACCCCCTTCTCCTTCTCCCAATCCCTTGTTGCTAACCCTCCATGTGATCTTCATTTCTATGGTTCTGCTCCTAATCTAGCTGTCCTCTTATTTTTCTTTTGTTTTAAGTGTGGTTGTTAATAACTGTGAGTTTGCTGTCCTTTCACTGGTCATCTGTTTTATCTTCTTTTTCTTAGGTAAGTCCCTTTAACATTTCATATAATAAGGGCTTGGTGAGGATGAACTCCTTGAATTTGATCTTATCTGAGAAGCACTTTATCTGTCCTTCCATTCTAAATGAAAGCTTTGCTGGATAGAGCAATCTTGGTTGTAGGTCTTTGGATTTCATGACTTGGAATACTTCTTTCCAGCCCCTTCTTGCCTGTAAGGTCTCTTTTGAGAAATCAGCTGGCAGTCTGATGGGCACTTCTTTGTAGTTGACTGTCCCCTTATCTCTTGCTGCTTCTAGGATCCTCTCCTTCATTTTAATCTTGGCTAATGTAATGATGATGTGCCTTGGTGTGTTCCTTCTTAGGTCAACTTCTTTGGGACTCTCTGAGTTTCCTGGATTTCCTGGAAGTCTATTGTCTTTGCCAGATTGGGGAATTTCTCCTTTATTATATGTTCAAATAAGGTTTCCACTTCTGGCACCCCTATAATTTTGATGTTGGAATGTTTAAAGATGTCCTGGAGGTTCCTAAGCCTCTCCTCATTTTTTTGAATTCTTGTTTCTACATTCTTTTTGGTTTGGTCATTTTTTTCCTCTTTCTGGTCTACTTTTTTGATTTGAGTCCCAGTTTCCTTTCCATTACTATTGGTTTCCTGTGCATTTCCATTCATTTCAATTAGTTTAGCCTTCATATGTTCCTGTAATTTGTGACTAAAATAAACTAGTTCTGTGAGCATCCTGATCACCAGTGTTTTGAACTGCGCATCTGAAAGTTTTGCTATTTCTTCATTGCTTAGATTTATTGGCTCTGGGGCTCTAAGTTCTTGAGCCTTGTTTTCATGTGTTCGTGCCAGTTTGGCTGAAGTGTTTGTTGTTGTCAGACTTCTGTGAAGTTTAATTTTCCCTGGTTTTGGCTCCGTTTTTGTTGCTAAAACTTTGTTGTTTTTAAACTTGGTTTTCGGAGGAGGCACAGTACTTCCACCTATGCTTTCATCTTGGCCGAAGTCTCCAATTTCATTCTCTTTAAAAAATATTTTATTTATTTATCTTTAGAGAGGAAGGGAAGGAGAGAAAGAGAGAAATATAAATGTATGGTTGCCTCCCGTGAGTCCTCCACTGGGAACTGACCTGCAACACAGGCATGTGCCATGACTGGGAACCGAACCGCAATTGTGTGGTTCGCAGGCCCACGCTCAATTCACTGAGCCACATCAGGCAGGGTGGGAGAATTCCATTCTTGTAATGACTCCTTATTGTGTTCCTTTCTTGGTATGAGATTGGCCTCTTCTGGCATCCCTGCAGAGCATCTTTCTGCTTCTGCTTGTCCAGCTGCATCCCACCCTTATGATGATAGGAAGGTTGTGAGTGTGGGGGTGGACCTGGGACAGAAGCACTTCGGGAGCTGGGAATGAAGCTTATTCTCAGGAAGGGATGTACCCAGCTCTGGGCTGTTACCTTGCAGCTTGTCTTGTCCCTCAGTGTCTCTGAGCCTCTTCTGTAATGTTCTAGATTTACAATGTTTTGCCATGTATACTATGCACCCATGTTTTTTGCCCAAACCTTCAGGAAAAAAAAAAACCTTTCATTTTAATACTTTATTTAATTTTTATTTATTTATACTTAAAAACAGTACTGATTATCATGCTCCAAAGTATTATTTTGCATATGGATGTCATTATTGATATTTAGAGTTGCACTTTTAATGCATAAGCATAAATAAAACAATTAAAAACGTTTATATAGACACAGAATTAGTATTACCTATGTTTAATGTGCATTCTTAATTTTCCCTCAAAAATTTTTTTGTGGAAATGTGCATTAAACATGGCAAATTACAGTACCATAACTGACTTGACAGTAACTCCATTCTGCAGGCTCAACAACATAAGAATGGAGTGAGTAGATCTTACTAGAAGGAATCTCAAGTCAGATGACATCTATGCTGAATCTGTGACAGGCAGATGCTCCACCTAAAGGGATGATTCAGAACATTGTAAACATGCATACAGACACCTCCATGTATTACACTGTGAGAGACTCAGAGAAATAACGTCAGTGTGATCCCAGACACACCCCTCCCTGTGCAAAGACAAAAGAACAGATTTCAGTGTGTGATCAGCACTCCAGAGGGAAAGTGAAAAAAAAAACAACAGTCACTGTACCAAAGGGATTCTGACCATCCAGGAACACTTTTCTGTGTCCCCTGTTTCTCCATCATTATCTGCTTCTGCTCCTGGGAAGGTGCTTGTTTCATGAACCCCGTGGTCCTACCCTCATGTTTCCTGCTGTGTCCTCTCAGAATGGGGACCTGTGGGCTCTAGGTCAGTGATACCTCCCATATGTTAGGTCAGACTTAGCTACACTGACTGGACAAAGATCCCCTGGGTGAGACTTGCCCAGCACACACCAGAACCCTCCTTACTGTCATATTTGGAGGTCCCAGGTGCTGGGAAAAAACATAGGGACAGGCATTCTCCTGTCTTGATGTCAATCATGTTTGCTTTTGGTCTCTTGTCAGAGCAGGTCACTTATTAGCTTTAGATGAGTGTTGAAGACTGTGCATTTGCTGGGAAGTGTGGAAAAGGGAAATCCGGACTTCAGCAATATGAAAATTATCTGTGTGTGTGTGTGTGTGTGTGTGTGTGTGTGTGAGAGAGAGAGAGAGAGAGAGAGAGAGAGAGAGAGAGAGAGAGAGGTTTATTGAGCAGTAGATGAGCAGTGGGATTAAGGCCACATGCAGGGATATTCAGATGGGACCTTCAAGCAAAGGAATGTGGGGACCTCACATACCCCCACGTGCTCATGAGATTCAGGGCCCAGGGGAGTTGGCTGAGTCAGTACATTGTGTAGCTCCTAGGAAGAAGCTCCCTGGTGGCTTCAAAGAGCCCTGGCTGTGGGGTTCCCTGCAGAGTCACTTGGGCTTAGTAAGGCCAAATCTCTGTGTCCAGAGAGGTCAAAGCATATCACGTCCCTGAGGGAGAATGTGGAGTCAGGACTCATCTTTTAATTCTGGACGTAAGATGCTGAGAGGTGCAAGTTCTGTGAACCAAGACATAACACTTCCCTGAAGGGTGCAGGATGGGCAGCAGGGGGTGTGAAATACCCAAGAACTCAGGTCTGCTGCCCAAGAGCATGTGCAGAAGGAGTTGGAAAGGGATTTCTTGTAAGGGCCTGGGTCTTGCTCTTTTCATGAAAACATGCATAATATGGTGGACATGAGGTGACTGTTAATATCTTATTCCAGCAGAGAATTTGCCAAACTAAATAATACATGAGAGCCTCAGGCAACAGGGATAATATCATGCTTTCTTTATATCCAAAGTGTAAGGATCTGGAGACAGGGGTAGTCTGTTAACTAATTTGGTGCAACATTTTGGAGACACAGTGATCCAGGAAGGAGATTCAGGCATTAAAGCCCAGAAATATTCCAGGTGATTTCTGTGTCACTCCAAGCTGTGTTCTTAATGATGCTCATTTGCTGTGGGGGCTTGTTCCTTGGTGGGAGAAATTATGTCTCCACAGAGCTCAGGTACCTGACAGGAGACATATATTTTACAACACTAATTACACCTGGACTCTGAGTCTTCCATCAAAAATGTCTCCTGTGCCCTCTAACTTCTCTCAGGTGGTGTCAGGTCTTCATCTAGAAGACACTCTGACTCATGCGTATGCAAATGAGAAGAGGTAGACTAGGTTAAGTGTGGGTCTGTGCCCTGAGAGTATCATCCACAGCAACACCCTCCACTGCAGACATTGTGATGACACAGCCCCTCATCATGGACTGGAACTGGAGAGCCCTCTTCCTGGTGGCAGTCGCTACAGATAAGGTGCTCCCCAATCCCTGGGTTCAGGAGGGTGCCAGGGACAGTCAAGGGGCATTTGCACAAACTCCTTTCTTCTCTCCACAGGTATCCATGCCCAGGTACAGCTGGCACAGTCAGGGGCTGAGATGAGGAAGCTTTGGTTCTCAGTGAGGGTTTACTGCAAGGCTTCCATATACACCTTCACAAGGTACTGGATACAGTGGGTGTGCCAGGCCCCAGAACATGGGCTTGAGTGGATGGGATTTATTAACTCTAACAGTGGTAACACAAACTACACACAGAAGTTCCAGGGCAGAATCGCCATGATTTCACACAAGTCCACCATCATAGCCTACGTGGGGCTGAGAAGCCTGAGAGCCAAGAGCATAGGCATGTATTACTACTGTACTACCGACACAGTGAGGGGTTCTCAGTGTGAGCGTATGCACAAACCTCCTGCATGATCACTTGCGATGGACACAGAGTTCTCTGTGTCCGTGGACACAAAGACCATCTCAGCAGAATGTGCAGTTGGAGGGTTGGGTTGGTTTCCTCTTCACTTAAGAGTTTTTCTCAGGGAACCTCTCTGGATTCCTGATTCTGTGTTCACCTCTAAGTTAGAAAAGTCTGTGGTAAAGAAAGGCAACAAGCTCTCATAGACAAAAGGCAGTGGATCTCTTTCAGCCACTCTTATACCCAATTCTAATAAGTCGTGAAACCTTCTGACCCACATCAGCTGAAAAGAATCAGAGACTCTGTTGGATGTAGCAATGCAGCCCAGCCCTATATAGTTCAGTGTCCAAGCCAGCTAGACAGTGGGCACCAGAGACACATGAACCCATCACCAGAGGACAAAGACCCCAGATGATGACAGTCAGTGATTTGGTATTATGGTAACTCACCAAGAATAGTTGACAGCACATGAGGCACACGTACCCAGAATAGCTTAGTGTCAATGTCCAGGCTGATGAAAAACTTACACACCCAGGTGACATGGAGCGTATATCACTCATGTAATTGAAATGCATGGAATAAAAGGAAGAACCCTACAAAATCTCAGTGGGGCTTTGGGAGAGCCAGGAAAGGAGACGGAATTAGGGCATTTATTTTATCAAGTTAGTGGGAGGGTAACAATTTTGCTCATAGGGGTTGTGTGGTTTGAATCTTCCTGTAACATCTGAATAGGAGACCCACATTTTTGTATCAGATTTCCTGTGCAGGGAAGATGGAGAAGAGGATTGTAGGAGTCTCAATCTGTCAGCAAGTGTAAAACAAAATAGTCTCACACCCTATTCCATTTTACAATGATACACAATGAGGAAAACATTGAAATAATGAGTTACGGTGTGTAGACAACCACTGTGTGTCTACATGGAATGAGAGCAATGATTATAAGTAAGCAAATAATGAAGAAGAAGATGATGATGGTGGTGGTGGTGGTGGTGGTGGTGGTGACATGGATGATAATGATGGACTGAAAGAAGGCTCTTGGGCCAATGAAACAATGGCTTCTTATACAGACACACCATCACCACGGCTCCTCTAGTCAAGGGTGCTCTCTCTTCCCTGTCAGTGTTGAGAGATTTTATAGATGAAGCCCCAATGAATTATTCCGTTTGGGTGAGTCACGGTGTACCCAGATGACTAACAGACTCAGTGGTATACAAATCCTAATCCCTTGGACCTCTAACATTGTTACCAAATAAAACAGAAACTGTGAAAACATGAATATGGGTAACAATGATTCCTTTTTCCATCTTTTTTGTAGTGACATATTCCTTATTGTTTTGATCTCTACCTGCAGAATTTTAAACATTTCTATTCCAAATATACTGCTATTTATGATAATTTGGGAATTTGATAATATGACATAGTCTCTCTGTATCATGTCCCTGATTCTGGTTCCTCACTCACTGTAAGAGTTTTTAAACCCATATTTTTAGTAGTACCCTGTTCAAAAAAATCAGGCGTACTTCTGCCATGACTTAAAATAAGCACAGCATCTTCCCCTTACCCAGTACCAAAGTTACTTCTACATTTGTGGGTAATTTTTCCAATAGCAATCCACTACTGGCACCAAAGCCTTTTCTACTCACTGTGGCTGCTGCAACCAGTACCATGGACAATATAAGCCAACCTTTTCTGGAGAGTTTCTTGTAAAAACACTCAATTAAGAATTTGTTAAATAAAGTGTCAATGAATTGAAAATTACTAAAATTGAAAATATTTGTTCCAGAAAACACCCAAAAATCTATTAAGGGAGTTAAAAAATGAATCTACACAGAGAATGTATTTGCAAACCATACATCTGATGGATGGATTTGTCTGTTATTCAATAAGAACCTTCCATGTTGTGTGGGAGAGCCCATCACTCTCGGACAACAGTGATCATCTCAGGAACATGCATGATGCAGGGAGGATGAGAGTGAGGATTTCCATTCAGGACTGAATTTCCCTTTCCTATGAGGAAATCTATGCCAGGAATTCCCCTCATTTCCTTCCCTATTCACCCTAACCTCTCTGAAAACAGTTGACTGAGAAAACAGTTCAGTTAAACCATTTTCATAATCACTTCACAATGTAAATAATTCTCCATGGTATACAATATAATTACTACTGTTATTTCAAATATTTTCTTCATGTAAAAACATGATTATGTGTCATGTAATCAGATTGGAGGCTCTGCAATGCCCTGGTCATGCATGAGGGAAGAGAAGAGCTGTAGACACAATAAAAATCACCTAAAAGTAAAAAACAAACAAAACATCCAACAACAAAAATAAAACGCCACAAACCCCTCATGAGTCTCCTTTGCCTGTGTTTGGTGCAATGTTCCTCAGGTAAAAATAATATTATAAATAAAGAAAAAACAATATTAAAAATGTCTTCTTTCATATTCATTTGTTTCTAATTGTTATTATGTTACAATTTTAACAATTTCTTCCCTTAGCTTCTTGTGCCCATCCGTCCCCCACTCCCACAGTCAGTTCACACACTGTTGTGCATGCCCATGAATCATTAAGGTGTGTTCTTTCACTAGTCCCTTCCACTTCTTTCCACCACCATCCCTCCCCCCGCTCTGGTTCCCATCAGTGCATTCCATGTTTCTAGCCTGTGGTTCTGGAACAGGCTGGAATAAATAAACAATTAGTTTATTGTGTTCATTTAATTCCTCTTATAGGTGAGATCATATGGTATTTGTTTTGCACTCATGGCTTATTTCATGTAGCTCAATATTCTCCAGTCCTATACATGCTGTTGCAAAAAAAATTTCCTTCTTTCCTTCTGCTATTATCTCTTTAATATTTCAATTGCAGATACTTGTTCTAATAAGAGAAAAACTATCTTACATGAACTGAAGTCAGAGAATTGTATATGCTTAGTTTTTACTTTTGTACTAACAAATCATCAATGAATCATCAAACCTTCTGTCTCATACCAGCTGAATTCAGCCAGAGTGTGCCAGATCCAACAGTGTGGCCCATCCCCACACAGCTCAATATCCAAGTGACCAGGAGCAGGATGTGGATACTGGACAGTGGGGACTAGAGGCCCATGAACCCAACACCAGAGAATAAAGACCTGCAATGTGACAGTCATTGATTTGTCCTCATGCTCAGTGCACCAAGCATAGGTGACAACACGGGCAGATTGTCCCAGGACATCTTGGCTTTGATGCACAGGATGACAATAGACAAACACCTGAAGGGGACAAGGAGCATTTTTCATGCAGAGTTGAATTTCTGAGAGAAGCAGGTAAGGCCCTTCAACAAGGCAGATTATTAAAGTCCTGGTAGCAGCGCCTCATTTGATTACTGAAGTTTGAACCACCAGTGAATACTAAGTAGAGGTTCCCAATGGGAGTCTCTAATAAGTGAACAGTATGTTCTGAATTTTCTCACTAAAGATGAAACATGTGATCACAGTCCTGAACTCAGGCATGTCTCCTGCCTGTCACACTCTGCCCCACACTCTTGCCTTAGCCTCCCTGGTATTAGTGTTACTTCTCTTTTTTTTTCATTTTTCCTTTCCAGTTGACATTCTCTATGCCTATAAGAATCTCTGGCTTCAAGGCAGAGTAATCACTTCACAATTTATGACATGATGGCCAACTATTTCCATTTCTCACATGGCAATACACATAGTTAGTAGAATATTATTGATTGACCTTATTGACTGTGCTGTACTTTACAGGAATGTAAAGTCATGTGTAACTGTCATGTGTATTACTTAATCTGTAACTGTCATGTGTACTACTTAATCACTATATCTTTTTCACCCAGGTTCCCAAGTTTCCTCCTCCCTGAAACCAATGGTCTGTTCTCTGGGTCTATGAGTCTGTATCTAATACTTCTGGTTTCTTCCTGTTTGTTTTTTAGACTCTACATATAAGTGAGATCACATGGTATTTGAATTACTCTGATTTATTTTATTCAGCATAATATTCTCTAGGTCCATCCATTTTGGCCGAATGGTAAGATCTTATTTTATTTTATTTTATTGCTGAATAAAAAGAAAAAAAACATGGGATAATTTTCAAATTAGAAGGTTGGCCTAAAAGTTTGTTTACTTTTTTCCACGCAATGAGACACACATTTTTATATCTGCTACCTGCAGCCTAGTATAAAAGTGATTGCTCACAATGAAAGTCTTCATTCAATTGCTGTCAACCTCAACTGGTCCACATGACTGTGTAGCATCATTCATCAAGAAATATATACCATAAACCTCACAAACTTATTTTGGCATGTTTGATCAGTAATAGAACCTTCTCCATACACTGCACAATTTTTTTCATTATTTATTTTTAGAATTTTATTTGCATTTAATCCTTCTTGAAATTATAAAGCATAATATGGAAAATATTGCATATTTATTTCCAACTTCAATATAAAAATGGCTACACAAAATTCACCAATTTCAAATATTTAATTATATGCATGCTGATATGATAGCTGTCACAATACAATCTAATGCAATTGTTTTAAATGAAGTTAAAGACAACTAAGCACTATTATAGTCATATTATGGAAAAACAAAATGAACTTTTTGGACAACCCGATCTATTAATAACTGCATGGCTACATGAAGCTTTCTGAGGAAAGTCATAGACAAGTTAAACTTTCTACAAGAGAAGGCAAACCACAGCATCAAGAAAAAGAAACATTGAAGTGTTGGCTCCAGCCATGCTTCACTCCATGTCAGTGTCCTTGGGAGGATTTCTTTTCAGGTCTGCACATTCCTCCACATAGCATATGACTTCATTCCCAGGTGACACCAAACACATGTGGATGAGGTGACCAGATTCTGAAGGGTCATGTGCAGACATGAAACCAGATGAAAGAAAGAGGAGATGAAGCTTCTGAAATTTAATTCTCATGAACCAGGGAAGAATCTGCTTCTTGCATTCCTGATTGGAACTATGTCACATGTCCACAGAGCCACAGATGCTGATGGTGGAATTAAGGCTGAACCACCACAGCTGAACAATTGTGTAGAAAGTTATATCACTAGCCTCAAGGAGAGATCATTTAAATGTAACCAATGGGTGAAGAAACATGATGGTCTTCACATCAATTATGATTGTATTTATTTTCTGTTATTTTACATTTTTAACTGGCATCAAGTTTTTCTATAATAAAATTTTTATAATTTATCATCTTTTCTTGACAATATTTAAGTACACCTTCACCTAAGCAGATTTAGTCATGACTGATTTTCTTCTCTGCCCTCAATGTTTGAACCTGGTTATACCACAGAGCCTAGGAAATAAAAAAAAAAACAAACAAATGTGAGGCAGTGAATCTGCTGCATATTCAGCACTGAATTCTGATGAAGGAACATGGCCTTGGAGCTCTGTTGGATTCTCTGTAGAATTCATGCTTCTATCTCCCAACCATCCACACAGACACTCCACATGCTCCAATTCGCTTTAGCATCACACTCTGTCTTTGCTCATATTCTGATCTCTTAGTAAGGGAAGCATTGTCAGATGAGACTTCCCATCCTCAGAAAATGAACCTCCTGTATATTACTTATCCTTCTGGTCATGAACATTGATTCCTTTTGATGTGTTCATACATGGTGACTTTCATTTGAATCTCTCATTTCAAATTTCTCTCTGCTTATGATGATTCACACTCCTGTGTTATGTACCAATCTCCTGGAGCAGTTGGGTCATTTGGGAAGGCACAAGAGCAACTGTAGAGATTATTTTATTCCACATATTATTATTGTTTTCTCTCCACTGGAGGGCACTTTTTCATTACTTTCAGAGATAAAACTAGGTAGAGAGAGAAAGAGAGAGAGAGAGAGAGAGAGAGAGAGAGAGAGAGAGAGAGAGAGATTACCTTCTATATATGACCAGTGTTACATAGCCAAGGTAGCTAGGAAAGGAACGGGAGCCAGAAAAGTTCATTTGAGGGCTTTTATTTGAAGTGGGACACTGACATCAAATTGTCTGAGTTTGACATACTGCAGCACCATGGGAAAGAATAGAAGGGTTTTTAAGGGTGTGTAGCTGGCCCCTTGTCAGGGTGACTCACCCTGCTGATCTGACCCAGGTGTCCAGGGTATAGGTGTTTTCAAGACAGTGTCTTCTGTTCATGGATGCCTGACTCAGCAACACAAAGTCTGGGAGATTTATGGGCATTGTTTCTGGAAAAAAAGATCAAGGGAGAACAGAGTGGTAGTGAAGATTCAGCAAGTTTCCAGCAGAATATCAGAGAATATACCTCAGCTGCTTTCCATAATACAGAAATTAATGGCCAGGTATTCAGCTGGTGATGCACATATTCTTTGGTCCAGCATGGCAGTAGCTTGGGTTCTCCACACCCTAGTACATTCTAACACCCAGAAAGAATTACAAACACCCAGACCTGGAATAAAAAGCCAACCTCTGGTTGCAGGACAACACTCCAACTAACTGAGGCAAACTGCCCAAGACATGGGTGTAATTGTTACTAGTCATGTTCCCTTGGACAAGTAGTACTATGGGGGCATGTTCCTCATCTTAGCATCCAAACACAGAACTCTGTGTACAGTAGGAGAAAATGCAAATGGGGCCCATATGCTCATGAAAACAGGAACCCTATATGCATATCATCCAGAGCAGCCCGTCCATGAATGTGCTGCTTTAAGACGGGATCCCAGCCTGGGATTCTCAGGTGTTCCCAGTCCCTGCTCAGGACAGAACACAGGCCACACACTGTGGAGTTTGGACTCATCTTGATTTTTCATGTTGTTATTTTAAGAGGTAATTTATGGAGAATGAGAGTCCCTGAATATATCAGGGTATATGATGGATAGAAATAGAGCATTAGGGACAGTTTTCTGACCTGATATCTTTGTGATTGTCAGTGTCCACTGTAATGCTGGAGTCTAGGGAAGGGTTAGTAGAGGGTGGATGAGTTTCTGGAGCTCTCCTGTAGGTCCTCTGAATTCACCTTCAGTAGCTGCAATATAAGCTGTGTCTGTCAAGCACTATGTGAGGGGCTGGTATGGGTTTGTAGAATAAAAATTGATAAAAATAACTTCCGGCCAAGATGAAGGCATAGGTGGAAACACTGTGCCTCCTCCCAAAACCAAGATTAAATACAACAAAGATTTAGTAACAAAAATACAGCCAAAACAGACAGAATACTGAACTGTACGGAACTCTGACAACAATAAACCATTCATCTATATCAGTAAGAAGGGCGGAGTCAGCAGCTGGTGGAGAGGGGCACAGGAAAAAGTGGCCAGACCAACCCAGACATGCAGGTGGGGGTTGGCAGATCCCAGGTGTGGGGTGGCAACAGGTGGATCCAGTGAGGGCACAGGGCAGCTGGCTGACCGCGATGACACATTCACACTCATAAACCTGGCAAAGGAGCAAGCAATGAGACAGACAATACAAACCACGGCCTCAGAGATGGGAATTAAAGCCTAAAGGCACAAATTGGAAAAACTTTCGGTAGTTCAAGTACCCGAAGAGGCTCCCAGGCTCACAGGGAGTTTGTTTAAGAGATCCACAGGGTCCTGGATGGTGCACAAGCCCGCACACCCAGGAATCAGCACCAGAAGGGCCCAATTTGCTTGCAGGAAGCAGCAGAGGGGACCAAAATCTGAGAGACAGAAAAACTAACACCATTGCCCCTCTCTGATCCCACCCCCACATACAGTATCATAACCCAGTAACTGGGTCACCCCACCATGATGAACACCTAAGGCTCCGACCCTCCTACGTATGTAACAGGCATGAACAGATCAAAACATTATGGCTCAAGAAGAAGAACAGCACAAAGCCCAAGAGCAAATACATCTAAGCAACCAAGAGATGCCAGCCTATCAGATGCACAGTACAAAACACTGGTGATCAGGATTCTCACAGAACTGGTTGATTTTAGTAACAAATTAGAGGAACATATGAAGGCTAAACTAATTGAAATGAATGGAAATGCACAGTAAACCAATAGTAATGGAAAGGAAACTAGGACTCAAATCAATAGTAATGGAAAGGGAACTAGGACCAGAAAGAGAAAAAAAAATGACCAAACAGAAAAGGATGAAGAAACAAGAATTCAAAAAAGGGAGGAGAGGCTTAGGAACCTTCAGGACATCTTTAAATGCTCCAACATCTGAATTATAGGGGTACCAGAAGGGGAAGAGTAACAGCCATGAATGGAAAACTTATTTGAACAAATAATAAAGGAAAATTTCTTTATTCCAATCTGGCAAAGGAAATAGACTTCAAGGAAATTCAGAGAGTCCCAAAAAAGTTGGACCAAAGAAGGAACACACCAAGGCACATCATAATTACATTAGCTAAGATTAAAATGAAGGAGAGAATCCTAGAAGCAGCAAGAGATAAGGGGACAGTCAACTACAAAGAAGTGCCCATCAGACTGTCAGCGGATTTCTCAAAAGAGACCTTACAGGCAAGAAGGGGCTGGAAAGAGGTATTCCAAGTCATGAAATCCAAAGACCTACAACCAAGATTGCTCTATCCAGCAAAACTTTCATTTAGAATGGAAGGACAGATAAAGTGCTTCTCAGATAAGATCAAATTCAAGGAGTTCATCATCACCAAGCCCTTATTCTATGAAATGTTAAAGGGACTTATCTAAGAAAAAGAAGATAAAAATATGAACGGTGAAAGGACAGCAAACTCAGTTATTAACAACTACACGTAAAACAAAAGCAAACTAAGAGAACAGCTAGGTCAGGAGCAGAACCATAGAAATGGAGATCACATGGAGGGTTAGCAACAGGGGAATGGGAGGAGGAGAAGGGGGAGAAGGTACAGAGAATAAGTAGCATAGAGGGTAGGTAGAAAATAGACAGGGGCAAAGGCAAGAATAGTATGGGAAATATAGAATCTAAAGAAGTTGTGACACATGGACATAAACTTAAGTGGGGAATGGTGAGGGTTGGGTGTGCAGCGTGGAAGGGAATATAGGGGGGAATAGGACAACTGTAATGGCATAATCAATAAAATATATTTTTAAAATTTATGGAAATATCATATGCTATGCTAACTCTGTGAAAGGTTGTTTGGAAAGCCACAGAGACAATGCTGAGAATGAGCTCTACCTGAAATTAGCCTGATAACTGAGGTCATGGCCATGTATTGCTACGTGACAGACAAAGTGAGGGGAGTCAGCATAACACCTGACAAACCTACCTCCTGGGTACAGGAGAGCTGGGCTGCATTGGACACTCAGGACACAAGGTGAGAGAGGAATTTTGTCCAGCAGAATCCTCCTGTCTGCTGTAGATGGTAAATCCATCATTCTAAAAATAACCTTGCTGTTGAGAGAGAAAGGGGTTGGCAATTTCCTCTAGTGGAGAATGCCCCAAGCCCTTCTCCCAAAAGGCTTTTATTGGGAATGGTATGTGTAGGTATATACAGAATACACGCATAGCTCATCAGTCAAAGTCAAAAGGCTATAGTCATAGAAAAACAGGTAGTATCTATAGATAACAATTGAGGTAACACAGAGATCTGTCATAGGTCAGTGTCTGTTAGTCATACTGATGCCAGGGGATCTTTAAGCTATGTTTCACGAGATAAGGTGTTTACTCCATATGCCTTGAATTTAAACATGTGGTTCATATCGCCAGGGCTATACAAAACAAAGCAGAGCAAGCTTCAAAGGATAGGACGCACATTTCATGCCTGATTCCCATGGGAACCCTCAGAGTTAGAGTCAGGTCATGTTTGTGACCTGTGTTATGTGATTTTCCTGGGAAACTTACTAGCCCGTTTCAGAGCTTGCTCTCATGGGGCTGCAATCTTGGAAACCACACAGAGCTGGCCCAAACAGAGGGCTTCTTCAGGAGCAATTTTAATCTCATGACCAGAGCTACCTTCCATTTTGCACTCAACATGCAGATACATAAGAAAGTATTCACCGCAGTGAGTCTAAAGTGGTTGCTTCCCCATCTAAACATATTGAACAGACTCATGTAACCGAGATCCAAGAAACTGTTCCCCTAAATATCTGTGTTGTGTCTGCTGATTTTTGTGTTGGTTTGAGTAGATGACAAGGTGCCAAATATTTGCCTGAAAGTGATTCCTGCATGTGTCCATAGTGTGTTTACACGTGAACTTAACTTTGGATTGGTCGTGCAGTGAAGCAGATGGTTCTCCTCAATGTGGGTGGGCACCCTCCACACCAGTGAATGGCTGACTGGAGCAAACAGTGAAGAAGGGAAAATGAAGTTCTTCTTACCCATGTGCTGGATACTGGAGTTCAAACAGCAGTCTTCACCTGTACTGGACAGCCTGGTTCTCAGCCTTTAACTCAGGCTCAGTTATGACAGCAGCTCTCATGTGTCTACTGCCAGCCACCACAGCTCATCAATATTTGGGAGGTCGCACTACCCAGAATATGAACGTCAGTTCCTAATAAATGTTAATGCAAATGTGCATTTTTGTTTGGTTCCCTGGAAGACCATGAGCTATGCTGTTTAAAAAAGAGGGCATGCAATTGTGCCCGTCATAGACAATGTGCCCATGAGAGCTCACTCCTATATGTACTTGAAACCGTACTGGGAACTCGGTGACCATGAGGAAGGATCCCATTAATGTCAAGCTACAAATTGCAAAGCTGTTTCCTGATATTCCCAGTGTACTTGTCTGTTAATGACCATTAAATTCTGGGAGCTTTGTGATGACTCAGAGATCATTGAGGGTAAAATGAGCAGTACTGTGTGGCATGAGAGCTCACTGTGACAGCATCAGCAGACTAAGCTGATGACAAGCCAAGGGCACAAATCCTCAGTGATTGATCTTGCAAATTATTTTTGTCCATATTGATTTTACATAATATCCAACTGCAACCAACTTCCATATGGGAATATCCATGATGCACAAACAAACAAACAAACAAACAGAAAGATGTATTTGAGTAATCAAATGGTGAATATTTGCCAAGATGTATGTTTTCTTGATATAAATGCCAAGGGTAGTAATACATGATATTGACAATACCAATATTAAAGTTAACTATGCAGTGAATCCAGTGACTTGGTGGCACACAGAACTGACACATGCTTGATAAATCCAGAACAAGTCCCCAGTCCTGTGGAAATGGGGACTTTCTCTTCCAATCCTATGTAGAAACCACATGTCACATTCCTCAGCCAGTGAAAACCAGAATAGATGCTTGTGTCTGTCCCAGGAATTGAAAACTCAGTGCCTGCTAGGCAGCTAGATTTGAGGACATGGAGTCCACATAAGAAACATCACACAGCTGTTCCATGACTGATACCAGAGAAGACCAGCTTGGAAAGAGAGCCTGAGTAATGACCAGCAGGGCCTGAGTACTCACCTCTGATGACTTGATCAGTGCAGGAATGTCAACGATGGTTGAACCAGAAACCCAAATACAGAAGGAGATGGTGGTTCCTACAGCCCCTGATTGGTACAGCTGGGGGGTCAATGAGCAGTGGTTCTGTTTCTGTGTGGGATGCTGAGGTCCTGAAGGCAGGTGGTCAGAAGGAAAGACAACCAGCATGATGGACAATTGATAAAAAAAGAAAAACCAGGGTGTCCCTTCCGGAGTTGACCTCACTCGCCAAGCAAGTAACAGTCATGCCTAGAATTCATGTGGAGGCCCAGCCCATATGGTAGGAACAGAGGAGAAAGGAGACTTCAAGAGCATTACCATGAAAATCATCAATGTGTGTGTATGTGTGAATAATTGAGCAATAGAAATGTGGTGGGATTAGGGCCTCATGTAGGGTCGCCAGATGGGACCTTCAAACAGAGCAATTTGAGGGCACAAAAGGCCTCCAAAAAGCCCAAGAAGTTCCAGACTCAGAAGTGGTGGCAGTATCAGTGATTCAGGCAGCTCCAGGAAAGGGGCTTCCTGGTGGCAAACAGAGCCCTGCTTTGTAGGTTCTCTGCAGAGTCACTGGGGTTGAGTAATATCAGTTCTCTGTGCCTAGAGATGTCAAAGCACTTGGTGTCCTTGTGGGAGCATCCTAAAGTCAGGGTACTATCTTCAATTCTCAACTACTGCCAATGAGATACCCATGCGCTCTGAGCTCAGACAGGACCCACAACTGCAGGACCCAGGCTGGGCAGCAGGGTGCATATGGGACCCAGGAGCTCAGGCCAGCAGACCCAGGATCAGGTGGGGAGGGAGCTAGGAAGGAATTTTCTCTGAGGTCCTGCATCTTCCTCCTCCAATAAAAAACATCTAAAGTAGAGTGGGACATGAGGTGACTCTAAATACTCTATTCCATTAAAGCATTTACAAAAGTATAAGGCATGAGGACCACAGCCAATAAGGGCATTTCTATGGCTTCTTTATATCTCGATTGTAAGGGGCTGGACACAGGGATAATTTTTATTAACTCACTAGGTGGAGAATTTTGTTGACACACTGGTTCAGTAATAAGACATTCATGTAGCAGGGCCAGACTGGCCCAGGTGTCTCTATGCTCCTCAAAGGTTGGTTAACAATGAGAACCATGTCCATTGGGGGCTTATTTTTCAGGGAGAGGAGCTTTTTTTTACAGAACTTAGGGACCTGGCAGGGGACACATATCCTCACACAGAAATTAGGACTGGGTCTATCAGAGTTCCATTGAATATGGTCTCTGTGTCCTCCAACTTCTCTCAGCTCAGGTAAGGACTTCAGCTATTAAACACTGTGACTAATAAATATTCAGAGGAGAGAGGTAGACAAGATGGGCTATAAGTGTGTCTGGGCCCTGAAAGCATCACACACGGCCACACACTTCCCTCCAATAGTCTTGATGGCACAATTCCTCACCATAGACTGGAACGGGAGAGCCCTCTTCCTGGTGGCAGTGGCTGTATGGAAGATACTCTCCAGTCTCTGGGTTGATGATGAGACCGAGGACAGGCAAGGGACATTTCCCCAAACCCCTGTCTCCTTTCCACAGGTGACCCATCCCAGGTGCAAATGGTGCAGTCTGAGGCTGAGGTGAGGAAACCTGGGGCTTCAGTGAATTTTTCCTGCAAGGTTTCTAGATACATCTTCACAGGCTACTGGATGCACTGGGTGCAAAGGCCTGAGGAAAAGGGCTTGATTGGATGGGGAGAAGCACCCCAGTGACAGCGGAAGAAAGTACACATAGAAGTTCTAGGGCAGAGTCACCATGCCTGCAGTCATGTCCATGAGCAGAGC
The DNA here is from genome assembly GCF_021234435.1 of Artibeus jamaicensis. Lineage (NCBI taxonomy): Eukaryota > Metazoa > Chordata > Mammalia > Chiroptera > Phyllostomidae > Artibeus > Artibeus jamaicensis. The sequence goes on along the minus strand of NW_026521899.1, from coordinate 84,362 downwards.
TTGCATAGGGCTTAGCAGTCTCAAAGCCAAGAACTTGGCCATGTATTAATGTGTGAGAGACACAGTGTGATGACCCACTTGCTGAATGTGTCACAGACCATGATGGGTGGGGCAGTTTGGCTGAGCAGAGGAGATGACAGAGTGATTGACCTCCTGACTTCCTCACACAGAGGTAGGATCTGAGACCAGAATTGATGCTACTACAGGCATATCAGAAACTCAGGGAAAGTTTCAGGAGACCAGATACATAGCAGAAAAGAAGCAGGGTAGGTGCGATAAAAAGGGCTCCTGTTATTTGTTGTCATTGTGCAGGGGGCACATTTGGCTCCTCCTCAATCCCTGAATGAAGTATTTCTTTGAGGTGCCATTTGGGAATCCTTGGTCAGTGTTACCTTTGGGTATTTGGACAAGGTGTTGCAGAGCAAGTTCTAGGACATTTGCTTATTTGTGAAAACTGGAATTGTGCTTGGGGAAAAGTAAGTATGTGAAAGTAAAGGGGAATTTCTATGTTCTTGTCTCTGGCCCAGCATCACACACATGACAGTCTGCTAGCGAAGTCCAAGATCTGGCATAGTCAGTGATATCACAGCATTCTTTCAGCCCTCCCTCAGGGTAAGCTCCTGTGGATTCTTCTCACATGATCTCAAAGGCCTGTGAGTACCCCTGTTTCTGAGCTAGTACCGATGTCTTCACACAGCAAGGAGCATCATAGGGATGCTCTTGACAATAGAAGACCCAAATCTAGCCTGTACTATCTTCATGTGTCAACTGAAATAATTATCGCACACCTGGCACTACAATCTACAAACATTTTTCTTGTACATTCTAGAGCTCAGTGTAAAACTGTCAGTTCAAGCAAGCTTCACTCACCATTCATAGATATTCATCACCATTCATGGAGTACTGTTTTCCATTTTGCACATCAATACTATCAGTACATCAGGTTCAAGTTCAGAGGATGCCTGTTATGTATGGCCATGGTCACAAACTCCCATGGGTTACATGGAGACTTGAATACAGAATGTGAAAGAGAGGAGATGGTTGTTATGAAATTAACTGTCAAAGAATCAGAGGTCTCCATTGTGCTCCCTCCCCTGTTCCCTGATAACAGCTGCATTGAAGATTCATATAAACATAGACCCTAATAGCATCAGGCTGAACCTGTAATGATGAACAGTTTAACATAATGTCGGACACACCAGGTCCAGTAATGGGAGGTTATTTGAATGATTTATTCATCCTGTAATCAATGGATAAAGAAAAGAATGCTCTTCATATAAAGTAGGGTTTTATTTATACCTGTTATTTTCTTTTTTTTTTCAGGTGAACTGATATATTTATTAGCCTTCTTAATGGCATATTCTTTTTTTAATTTTAATTTTATTTAGTTATTTTTCAAGTACACTTTTTTGTCTATTTTTCCCATCCCAGCCTCCCCCGCCCCTTGCTCCCCACCTCCCTCCCATTTCCACCCCCCCCCATAGTTCTCGTCCCTGTGTCCTTCCTATTTGTTCCTCCAAATCCCTCCCCCTTTTTCCCCTTAACTTCCCTTCCTTCTCCCCTCTGGTCACTATCCCCTTGTTCTCTATTTCAGTGTCTTTGTTTTTTGGGGTTTTTTTCTGCTTGCTTGTTTGTTTTGTTGTTTAGCTTCCTGTTAAAGGTGAGATCATATGGTATTTGTCTTTCAGCACCTGGCCTATTTCACTCAGCATAATGCTTTCCAGTTCCATCCATGTTGTTGCAAAGGGTAGTAGCTCCTTCTTTCTCTCTGCAGCATAGAATTCCATTGTGTATATGTACCACAATTTTTGGATCCATTCATTTACTGTTGGGCACCTAGGTTGCTTCCAACTCTTGGCTATTGTAAATTGTGCTGCTATGAACATTGTGGTGCATAGGTTCTTTGAAATTGATGTTTTAGGATTCTTAGGATATAATCCCAGCAGTGGAATTGCTGGGTCAAAAGGCATATACCTGTTATTTTCTATTCGTTGTTTTCACCAAGGTTTTATATAATCTAATTCTTAAAATTTCAACATACTTACTCCCCAATTTCTACATAAATCTTCACATAAGCACATGAACTTATGTCTGACTTTCTTCTGCATCCCAAATGTGTGAACCTAGTTTTCCCAGAGTCTAATATATGAAAACAAAAAATGAGGCCGTGAACATTCTGCATTTTCAGCACCAAACTCCACTAGAAAAATATGTTCCAGGACACACGGACTGCTTCTGTGAAGGGTTCCTGCTTCTGTCTCCAAAAGAAGGACACAGACCTTCCATCTCCTCCAACACTGTGCCCACGAGCTCTAGGGTCACACTCTCTCCTTAGTTCATAGTCTGATCGCTTTGTAGTGGAAATAAGACACATGGAACTTTCTGTGACAAGAACAGGAATCTCCTGGAATTTTATTGCTCCCTGTGGTCATGAACATTGATTTCCTTGGTGTGTTCATTATTGCTGAATTTGAAAGACATCTCTTATTTTAAAAACCTCTTATTCATGAAAATTCACTCTCCTTGGTCATATACACATCTCATGGACCATACAAGGTCAAATGTGGGAAGTAATTGGTAACAGAGATGTGTACTTTGATATGTCACACTCTGGGACTATGTCCTTCAGGTCAACATCCAGCCCCAGATCTCTCTATGTAGTAAGAGGGTATGCAAATAGAGTGCCTCTGCTCATGAAAAGCAGCCCAGCCCAAAGTCTGCAGCTCTGAAATAGGACCCCACCCCTGGATCCCCAGGTGTTCCTGAAGTCTTGTCAGGACAGAACACAGACCACTCAACATGAAGTTTGGATTCAGCTGGGTTTTCCTTGTTGCTGTTTTAACAGGTAATCTCTAGAGAATGGGAGACACTGAGTATGTGAGTGGATACGTCTGAAAGATAAGGTGGATGGGCAAGAGTTTATTGACCTAATATCTTTGTGTTTGCAGGTGTGCAGTGTGAAGTGCAGCTAGTGGAGTCTGGGGGAGGCTTAGCGAAGCCTGGGGGGTCTCTGAGACTCTCCTGTGCAGCCTCTGGATTCACCTTCAGTAGCTACTGGATGCACTGGTTCCGCCAGGCTCCAGAGAAGGGGCTGGAGTGGGTCTCAGCAATTAATAGTAATGGTGGTAGCACATACTATGCCAACTCTGTGAAAGGCCGATTCACCATCTCCAGAAACAATGGCAAGAATGAGCTCTATCTGCAAATGAACAACCTGAGAGCTGAGGACACAGCCGTGTATTACTGTGCGAGAGACACAGTGAGGGAAAGTCATTGTGAGCCCAGACACAAACTGCTCTGAAGTAGACAAGCCAGCTTGGCTGCAAGGGACACTCAGGACACCAGGGGGCAATCAGGTCACATTAAGTACTGGGTTCATTTCAGGAACAGCTGCAACTGCACATTAACTGTTGGTTTCCTGGCAGGTGTGGTGTTAATTCAACACATATCAGTTTCTCTCAGGGAACCTCAGTTTTTCATGATTCTGTGCTGACATCTTTACCATGTGAATTTCAGAAGCCTGCTGTAATAGAAGGAAAACATCTTCACCCTCACAGGAAGCAGAATTCCCCTACATTTGCTTAGTTTTATCCTAGTGAACCACCATTGAATCATCATATCTTCATGATCCACATCAGATAAATCCAACATGAGGCTCTGATGGACCCAACAGTGCAGCGCAGCCCCACACAGCTGAGTCCAAGCCGGCCAGCAGCAGACACATGTGTGCTGAATGGTGGGCACAAAGGCATATGAGCCCAATGTCAGAGGACAAGTGCCCTGGGGAAGACAGTATTGACCTGACTGCATGTTCATGATGACCAATAGCAGTTGACATCATGCACATATAGAGCGACCTCCACTCTAACTTGGTACAGGTGTCCAGGATGATGATGTCACTCACAAAGAGGGACTATGAAATAGTTTTCCACTTCATTGTGGAGTCTGTTGAGAGCAGGACACACTTTTCAGCAAGTCAGGAATGGCTGTTTAACATCACGTAAGGAGGCTTGTGTTGGAGCCCAAGAGGCCTGTGAGGGGTCGAGGATAGGGTCTAGCACCGCGGGTGTGGTGACTGGGCCTGGTTTCCTGCCTCGGGGCTATCTTGGGTTGTAACAGTTCTCTGACCCCTTGAGAAACTAGCCGCCTCTCCCATCAACTCATATCTTTGGCCTGTGCGTCATGTACCCGGAAAGTATGTTAGCTTGGGAACGTCCGGACTCTAAGGGAAGAGATAAACTTTGTAGGTCAAGGAAGTGAGCTACGTGCCAGAAGGCTTCTTCTTTGTTCTCCTTTGTACTCAAGATTGTATATAAGCCAGAAGACTGTGCAATAAACTTGCCTTATGCCAGCAGAGCATTTGGTCCTCTCCTTTATTCAGTCCCTCGCTCAGCCTCACGACCACCCTTGCCGCAGTGGGCTGCGGCAGGCTTGTTCTGGTTCTCATTGTTCACCCATGACAAGGTTGAAGATGGTCCTGCTCACAGGTTGGGTTTGCATGGTTCTAATCTCCCACCTGTATGTAACCAGAGAGAATCACTGCTTTCTCTATATATTTCCCACCTGTGCATAAGAGGAGAGAGAGGGATGAATCTTACCATGTAAGCATCCAACATGGAAAAAAAAAGATCCTTCTTATTCCAACAAATTCCTAGGAATCATTAATGAGAACATGAAGTAAACAACTATTATGAGTAGAAAACAAACTCAGCCCCTAGAAAATGAGAATAATTGTTATATGTAAGTAAAAAGATAAAATAATAATAGGGGGTTTCAAGATGGCGGTGGACTAGGACGGAGTAGATACCAGTTCTTAATACAAAAGAGACAGAAACCTGTCCGATCTGAGGAGGTGAGGCCAGCAAGCCAGCAGTTGCCAAGCATATATGAAAATAAGAGACGAGAAACCTCATCGGTCACGGAGGGAACCAGACGGTAGGGAGACAGCAGCGGTACAGTAGTCTCTGGGACGGAGCAGGGAGAAACAGCCGGTGCAGGGTAGGGGAGCCGGCGCCCTGTGGCCAGAGCCAAACGGCTCCTGGGGCAGCCTTCAGCGCCCGGACTGCTCCCTCCCTGGGATTCTTCTGCCGGGCAGGCCGAGTGGCCCAGGCAAAGAGGTGTGGAAGAAATTTCAGCCTGCGCGCAAGTTGGGGATCTAGTCGCTCCACACGCAGTGTGTCTGGGCAAGTGCCTGAGGGTGCCTAGGCCAACATTCAGCGCCCGGAAAGCTCCCTCCCTAGGATTTTTGGGCCGGGGATCTGCCAAGTGGCCCAACCAGAGGGGAGCAGAGGGGATTTCAGTCTGTGCATAGCTCGGAGGTTCAGCGCCTGGTGGGAACTGTGTCTGGGAGAGTGCCTAAAGGCGCCTGGGACAGCGTTCAGCACCCGGACGGCTCCCTCCCTGGAATTTTCCTGCCAGGCAGGCCGAGTGGCCCAGGCAAAGAGGTGTGGAAGAAACTTCAGCCTGCACGCTAATTGGGGATCTAGTCGTTCCACACGCAGTTTGTCTGGGCAAGTCCCTGAGGACGCCTAAGCCAACGTTCAGCGCCCAGAAAGCTCCCTCCCTAGGATTTTTGGGCCCAGACCGGCCAAGAGACCCAACGAGGGGGGAGCAGAGGAGATTTCAGCCTGCACACAGTTCTGGGACCAGCACCCGGCTTGGTGCTGCTACATCCCTAGGGGTCTTTTTGGTTTTTTTTTGTTGTTTGTTTGTTTGTTTGTTTTGGTTTTTTGCCAGAGGTTGGCCAGGGGACCCAGACAAACACAGGAACAGAAGGGATACACACCATGCAGCGTGCCATGATTAGCACACAGAGTTTCTAGGTCTGCGCCCAGTCCTCAGATCGGCTCCCGGCTTCCAGTCCACCCCCCTCAGACTATCTGGAAGCCCGGGACGCTGAGGGGTCCTGGGAAAAGAGCTGAGACCCTCAACCCCCTCCCTTTCCGGCCAAGCAAGGTGGGGGGGCCAGGAGAGACTTGTTTGATAGAGTTTACAGAGAGGGTGCGGAGGACAAAGGGCCCCAACCAAAGACTCTGTGGTTGCCAGCCCAGGAGAACTCAGAGGTGCAGTCTGGGGCTCTGAATCCGGTAGACTCGGGAGCCTGCTCTGCTTCACACCCAGCTTGGCAGCGAGCCCAGGATTGGGCAGAGGGTCTGCGGCCTCCCAACTGAACGGGGGCAGGCCTGTGCTCAATCCCGAGGGAACCAGGCAACTAGGCTGGTGCAGGTGCCTGCAAACACAGCAAACCAGACTATGGCAGTAACCCCTGGGAAGGGAGCGCTGCGAGAAAGTCCTAGCTCCCCATTGTAGGGAGCTGGGGGAGAGGCGCCAAGTGTCTGGATCCTGAGAGGGGCTGGCTGAAAAAAAAAAAAAACCACAACAATCAACCCTCAGCCAACTACAACCAGAAAAACCGGTTTGGCTAGTTTGAAGCCAACAAGTGACATTCCTTTTTCTGAGGGTTTTTTTTTGAGAGATTATTTTGGTGCGTTTTTTGGGGTTTTTTTTTCTTTCTTTATTTTATTTTTATTCTTTCTTTTTTTTTATTTACCTTTCTCCCCTCTCCATTCCTTTTCTTTATCTTTTTGCTTTTTTAAAGTAATCTGTTATTTCTTTTAAACTTTATTACTGTTTCTTCTTTCCATACTTTTGTCCTCTTTTCCCGGATTTCCTGTTTTATTTCTTTTTCTTTTCTTTCTAAACTTATTGCTCTTTCTTACATTCTCCTACCATTTTTTTCTTTCTTCCTTTTATTTCTTTCCTTACCATTTCTTTTACCCACAAGAGTCACAATCAACTTGAAAATATAAAAAGACCAGAGCTGGACCCATAGAAGAGGCCTCCCAATAGTAGAGCCAGAGAGACAAATTGCACATTGTTGTAGGAGAGAAGCCACAAGTTGCTGCATATTTGAGTAGGTGGAAACAGAGAACAACAGGATAACCAAAAGAGGCTGCACCATTGAAAGTCACAGGCATTCCACCACAAAAGTTCATACCATAAACCCAGGGTGTCAAAACAGATTAATCTAAGAAGCTGAGGCTAACAAGAAGAGTCTCACAAACAATGGGAAGACAAAGAAACAATCCCCAAATGAAAGGAAAGGAGGAATCCTCAGAAAGAATGTTAGATGAAATAGAGGCAAGTCAACTATCAGATACTGAATTCAAAGCACTGGTTATCAGGAAGTTCAAAGAGCTCACAATCAGCTACCAGAAACTACAGGGGAAGTTACAATGATCTCACTGTGAACTATATCAACATGAAAAAGGAAATGGAAATTATTAGCAAGGGCCAAGAGGAAATGAAGAATACAATTTCTGAATTAAAAAGCACGGTGGAAAGCATTAAAAATAGGGTGGATGAAACAGAAGATCGGATTAGTGAATTGGAGGACAAAGTAGAAAGCATCTCACAGAAAGAACAGGAAAGGGAAAAGAGGCTCAGAAAGAATGAAGAGAGATTAAGAGAAATGCAAGACAATATGAAACGTAATAATATCCGAATAATAGGAATACCAGAAGGAGAAGAAGAAGAACAAGGGATAGAAAACATATTTGAAAGAGTAATGAGAGAAAATTTCCCTCATTTGACAAAAGAAAAAGTCACACAAATCCAGGAATCTCACAGAGTCCCATTCAAGAGGAACCCAAAGAGGCCCACTTCAAGACACATCATCATTAAAATGGCAAACTTCCAAGACAAAGAGAGAATCTTAAAGGCAGCAAGGGAGAAAAAAGAAATAACATACAAGGGCGTCCCAATAAGGTTAGCCACTGACTTCTCAATGGAAACACTCCAAGCAAGAAGAGATTGGCAAGAAATATTCCAAGTAATGAGAAACAGAGGCCTACAACCAAGGCTACTTTACCCAGCAAGGCTCTCAATCAAGATAGAAGGCCAAATAAAGAGCTTCCAAGACAAAAGAAGTCTAAAAAGAATTTGCTGCCACCAAGCCAGCTCTACAAGAAATACTAAAAGGTCTGCTTTAAGGAAAGGAAGGAAAAGAGACAGACAGAGAGGAACACAGGTACAAAAATGGCAATGAATAAGTACCTATCAATAATATCCTTAAATGTAAATGGATTAAATGCTCCAATCAAAAGACACAGAATAGCGTCATGGATAAGAAAATATGACCCACACATATGCTGCCTACAAGAGACCCACCTCAGGACAAAAGACCATCACAGACTAAAAATCAAAGGCTGGAAACAAATTTTCCAAGCAAATGGACAAGAAAAAAAGCTGGGGTAGCAATTCTCATATCAGACAAAAATAGACTTCAAAAAAAGAGCCATAAAGAGTGACCCAGAAGGTCACTTCATAATACTCAAGGGAAGAATCCACCAAGAAGACATTAACATCATAAATATATACGCACCCAACATAGGAGCACCAAAATATATAAAGAAAATCTTAGAGGAATTCAAGAAAGATATAGACAGCAACACAATTATAGTGGGGGATTTTAACACCCCACTATCAAAAATGGACAGATCTTCCAAACAAAATATCAACAAAGACATTGTGGCATTAAACAACACCCTTGATGAAATGGACCTAACTGATATATACAGAGCTCTTCACCCCAAAGAAGCTAAATACACATTCTTTTCAAATGCACATGGTACATTCTCAAAGATAGATCACATGATAGGGCACAAAACAAGCCTCAACAAATTCAAGAATATTGAAATCATACCAAGCATTTTCTCTGACCATAAGGGACTGAAACTGGAAACCAACCCCAAAAGGAAAAAACCCAAAACACCCAAAATCATGGAGACTGAACAGTATGCTATTAAACAATGAATGGGTCAAGAATGAAATTAGGGAAGAAATCAAAAAGTTTCTGGAAACAAATGAAAATGATCACACAACAACCCAAAACTTATGGGATACAGCCAAGGCAGTCCTGAGAGGGAAGTTTATAGCAATACAGACCTACCTAAAGAAAACAGAAACATTTCAAACAAATGAACTTACTCTACGCCTACAAGAACTCGAGGAACAACAACAAAAACAGCCCAAAGCAAGTAGAAGGAAGGAAATAACTAAGATCAGAGCAGAACTAAATGACATAGAGACTAAAAGTACAATTCTAAAGATCAATGAATCCAGGAGTTGGTTCTTTGAAAAAATAAACAAAATAGACAAGCCTTTAAGTAGGCTCATCAAGAAAAGAAGGGAACGGACACAAATAAACACAATCAGAAATGAAAGAGGAGAGATTACAACTGACACCACAGAAATAGAGAGGATTGTAAGAAATTACTATGAAGAACTGTATGCCAAGAAATTTGAGAACCTAGGGGAAATGGACACATTTCTAGAAAAATATAATCTCCCAAAACTCAATGAAAAAGAAGTAGAACACCTGAATAGACCAATAACAGCAAAAGAAATTGAAGCAGTAATCAAAAAACTCCCATCACACAAAAGCCCTGGACCAGATGGATTCACAGGAGGATTCTACAAAGCATTTAAGGAAGAGCTAACCCCCATTCTTCACAGACTATTCCAAAAAATACAAAAGGATGGAAAACTCCCTAACTCCTTTTATGAAGCCAGCATCATCCTAATTCCAAAACCAGATAGAGATACAACAAAGAAAGAAAACTTCAGGCCAATATCGCTGATGAACATAGATGCTAAAATCCTCAACAAAATATTAGCAAATCGCATCCAACAATATATCCAAAAGATAATACACCATGACCAAGTGGGTTTCATCCCAGGGATGCAAGGATGGTTCAACATTCGCAAAACAGTAAATGTAATTCATCACATAAACAAAAGCAAAGACAAAAACCACATGATCATATCAATAGACGCAGAAAAAGCTTTCGATAAGGTACAACACCCATTTATGATAAAAACACTCAGCAAAATGGGAATAGAGGGAACATTCCTCAATATAATAAAGGCCATTTATGAGAAACCTACAGCCAATATCATACTCAATGGACAAAAACTAAAAGCTTTTCCACTAAGATCAGGAACAAGACAAGGATGTCCACTTTCACCACTCCTATTCAATATAGTATTAGAAGTTTTGGCCACAGCGATCAGGCAGGAAAAGGAAATAAAAGGCATCCAAATAGGAAAGGAAGAAACAAAATTGTCACTGTTTGCAGATGACATGATAGTGTACATGGAAAATCCAATAGACTCTACCCAAAAAACTGCTCAAACTAATTAATGAATTTGGCAAAACAGCAGGATACAAAGTCAATATCCAGAAATCAAAGGCATTTTTGTATACAAACAATGAATCAGCAGAAGCAGAAATCAAGGAAAAAAATCCCATTCGATATAGCAAAAAGAAAAAATAAAATATCTGGGAATAAACCTAACCAAAGAGGTAAAAGACCTGTATGCAGAAAACTACACAGCACTGAAGAAAGAAATCAAGGAAGACACAAACAAATGGAAACATATACCGTGTTCATGGATTGGAAGAATTAACATCATCAAAATGTCCATACTACCCAAAGCAATATACACATTCAATGCTATACCTATTAAAGTACCAATGTCGTATTTCACAGACATAGAACAAACACTTCAAAAATTTATATGGAATCATAAACGAGCCCGAATAGCAGCTGCTCTTTGAGAAAGAAGAACAAAGTAGGAGGGATCACAATACCTGATATCAAACTGTATTACAAAGCCACTGTAATCAAAACAGCCTGGTACTGGCATAAAAACAGGCACATAGACCAATGGAACAGAACAGAGAGACCAGAAATCAACCCAACCCTCTACAGTCAATTAATATTCGACAAAGGGGGCAGTAACATAAAATGGAGTAAAGATAGCCTCTTCAGCAAATGGTGTTGGGAGAACTGGACAGCTACGTGCAAAAAAATGAAACTTGAGCACCAACTTACACCATACACCAAAATAAATTCAAGGTGGATAAAAGACTTAAATATAAGCCATGACACCATTAAAGTCCTAGAGGAGAACATTGGCAAGAAAATCTCAGATATCCCACGCAGCAACATTTTTACAGATATGTGCCCTAGAGCAAGGAATATAAAGGAAAGAATAAACAAATGGGATCTTATCAAAATAAAAAGCTTCTGCATGGCTAAAGAAAACAGTATTAAATTAAAAAGACAACCAACTGTATGGGAAAACATATTTGCCAATGATACCTCAGACAAAGGTTTAATCTCCAAAATATACAAAGAACTTACACGACTCCACTCTAGGAAGACATCGAACCCAATTAAAAAAAGGGAAAAGGACTTGAACAGACACTTCTCTAAAGAGGACATACAGAACATCCAGAGACACATGAAGAGATGCTCAATATCGTTAGCTATCAGAGAGATGCAAATTAAAACCACAATGAGATACCACTTTACACCAGTCAGGATGGCTATAATAGACAAAGCAACAAACAACAAATGTTGGAGAGGGTGTGGGGAAAAGGGGGACCTTAGTTCACTGTTGGTGGGATTGTAGACTGGTACAACCATTATGGAAAACAGTATGGAATTTTCTCAGAAAAATAAAAAATTGACCTGCCTTTTGACCCAGCAATTCCACTGCTAGGATTATACCCCAAGAATCCTAAAACATCAATTTCAAAGAACCTATGCACCACAATGTTCATAGCAGCACAATTTACAATAGCCAAGAGTTGGAAGCAACCTAGGTGCCCATCAGTAAATGAATGGATCCAAAAATTGTGGTACATATACACCATGGAATTTTATGCAGCAGAGAGAAAGAAGGAGCTACTACCTTTTGCAACAACATGGATGGAACTGGAAAGCATTATGCTGAGTGAAATAGGCCAGGCATTGAAGGACAAATACCATATGATCTCACCTTGACAGGAAGCTAAAGAATAAAACAAATAAGCAAATAGAATAAAAATAAAGACGCTGAAATAGAGAACAAGTGGGCAGCGACCAGAGGGGAGAGGGAAGGGAACTTAAGGGGAAAAAGGGGGAGGGATTTTGAGGAACAAGTATGAATGACACAGAGATGAGGACTTGGGGGGGGGAATGGGAGGGAGGGGGGAGACCGGGCGGGGGGGGGAAGAGGGAAAAAAAATGTACTTGAAAAGTAACCAAATAAAATTATTTAAAAAAAATAATAAATTATATGGGCAACTTAGCTCAAAATTTAGGCTGGAACCTGTTTATTATACAAGATATTCAGTTTGGTCTGAAGGACTAGTATCCCTTTTCTACTTCCAAAGACTAGAAGTTTCCACAGGACTATACAGATCCTCAGTTTGGGGAGGTCTGCTGAAGTGGCCTTCCAACTGGGCAGAAGCATGATTTGATTCTTTTTGTGCTCCTATGAGTGACTGTGTCACTCAAAATCTCACAAATTACAATTTGAGAATCACGTAATGGTGTTACAATGCCTGGCCTCAGGACAAGAGTGGGTCCCAGAGTGGAGCTCTGATGAATGGAGTCAGGGCCTTCATGAGAGAGGACTGAGAAAGCTACCTTGCCCCATCTGTCCTCTGAGATTAGAGTTAACAGCCATCTAAAAAGTGGATTCTCACCAGTCACCTAAATAGTAAGCATCTATTCTTGGATTTTTCACATCCAGATCTATGAGTAATAGATTTCTTTTCTGGACCAATGTTCAAGGCCACAGGACTTTGTTACCACAACCAGAATAGATTAGGACTGTAGTGTAATATGACCACACAGGTTGACTATCTAGGTTTTCATTGCTGTTTGTGTTGTAAAATGTACCTCATGGGTGTTCTTCCAGTGATGTTACAGGACCGTTTTTAATTAATTAATTAATTAATTAATTAATTTTTAAAATTATTTTTCAACTACGATATTCATTCTTTTACTCCCTACCCAGCCTACCCCCCATGTCCTCACCTCCCTTCTCTTTCCGACCCCTTTAGTAGTTGTCTCTGTGTCCTTCATGCTAGTTCCTGTAAATCCTCCCTTTTTTCCACCCTTAAATCCACTCCCCTCTCCCCTCCGGTCGCTATCCCCCTGTTCTCGATTTCAGTGTCATTGTTTTTGTTTTGCTTGCTTGTTTGTTTTGTTATTTAGCTTCCTGTTAATGGTGAGATCATATGATATTTGTCTTTCACCCCCTGGCTTATTTCACTCAGCATAATGCTTTCCAGTTACACCTAAGCTGTTGAAAAGGTATGAGCTCTTTCTTTCTTTCTGCTGTATAGAATTCCATTGTGTATATGCATCATAATTTTTTGATCCACTCATTTACTGATGGCCACCTAGGTTGCTTTCATCTCTTAGCTATTGTAAATTGTGCTGCTATGAACATTGGGGTGAGTAGGTTCTTTTGGAGCGGTATCTTAGGATTCTTACCATATAGTTCCAGCAATGAAATTGCTGGGTTGTAAGGCAGGTCAATTTTTAGTTTTTTTAGAAAATTCCATACCATTTTCCATAATGGATGTACCAGTCTGCATTCCCACAAACAGTGAACTAGGGACCCCTTTTCTCCACAACCTCTCCAACATTTGTTGTTTGTTGTTTTCTTTATAATACCCATTCTGACTGATGTAAGGTGGTATCTCATTGTGGTTTTAATATGCATCTCTCTGATGGCTAGCAATATTAAGCATCTTTTCATGTGTCGCTGGATCTTCTGTATGTCCTCCTTGGAGAAATGTTTGTTCAAGTCCTTTTAAAATTTTTTACTTTTTATTTTATTTTATTTTTTATTACTTTTATTTAGTTCTTTTTCAAGTACAGTTTTTTCTCTATTTATCCCATCCCAGCCTTCAGCGCCCCTAGCTCCCCACCTCCCGCCCATTTCCACCACCCCTTAGTTCTCATATCTGTGTCCTTCTTGTTTGTTCCTCCAAATTCCTCCCCCCTCTTCCCCTTAACTTCCCTTCCCTCTCCCTTCTTGTCACTGTCCCCTTGTTCCCTATTTCAGTGTCTTTGTTTTTTTTTCCTGCTTGCTTGCTTGTTTTGTTGTTTAGCTTCCTGTTACAGGTGAGATCATATGGTATTTGTATTTCAGCACCGGGCTTATTTCACTCAGCATAATGCTTTACAGTTCCATCCATGGTGTTGCAAAAGGTAGTAGCTCCTTCTTTCTCTCTGCTGCATAGAATTCCATTGTGTATATGTACCACAATTTTTGGATCCATTCATTTACTGATGGGCACCTAGGTTGCTCCAACTCTTGGCTATTGTAAATTGTGCTGCTATGAACATTGTGGTGCATAGGTTCTTTGATATTGATGCTTTAGGATTCTTAGGATATAATCCCAGCAGTGAAATTGCTGGGTCAAAAGGCAGGTCGATTTTTAGCTTTCTGAGAAAATTCCTTACTGTTTTCCATAATGGTTGTACCAGTCTGCAATCCCACCAACAGTGAACTAAGGACTCCTTTTCTCCATACCCTCTCCAACATTTGTTGTTTGTTGCTTTGTTTATGATAGCCATCCTGACTGGTGTAAAGTGGTATCTCATTATGGTTTTAATTTGCATCTCTATGATAGCTAATGATATTGAGCATCGCTTCATGTGTCTCTGGATGTTCTCTATGTCCCCCTTGGAGAAGTGTTTGTTCAAGTCCTTTTCCCATTTTTTAATTGGGTTCGATGTCTTCCTAGAGTGGAGTCGTGTAAGTTCTTTGTATATTTTGGAGATTAAACCTTTGTCTGATGTATCATTGGCAAATATGTTTTCCCATACAGTTGGTTGTCTTGCTAATTTAATACTTTTTTCTTTAGCCACGCAGAAGCTTTTTATTTTGATGAGATCCCATTTGTTTATTCTTTCATTTACATTCCTTGCTATAGGGGACATATCAGTCAAAAAAGTTGCTGCGTGAAACATCTGATATTTTCTTGCCAATGTTCTCCTCTAGGACTTTAATGGTGTCACGGCTTATATTTAAGTCTTTTATCCATCTTGAATTTTTTGGTATATGGTCTAAGTTTGTGTTCAAGTTTCATTTTTTTGAACGTAGCTGTCCAGTAATCCCAGCACAATTTGTTGAAGAGGCTATCTTTACACCATTTTACGTTACTGCCCGTTTGTCAAATATTAATTGAGTGTAGAGAGTTGGGTTGATTTCTAGGCTCTCTGTTCTGTTCCATTGGTCTATGTGCCTGTCTTTATGCCAGTACCACGCTGTTTTGATTACAGTGGCCTTGTAATACAGTTTGATATCAGGTATTGTGATCCCTCCTAATTTGTTATTCTTTCTCAAAAGTACAGCTGCTATTCGGGGTCGTTTATGGTTCCATATAAATTTTTGAAGTGTTTGTTCTATGTCTGTGAAATATGCCATTGGTATTTTAATAGGTATTGCATTGAATCTGTATATTGCTTTGGGTAGTATGGACATTTTGATGACGTTAATTCTTCCAATCCTGAACAAGGTATCTATATCCATTTGTTTGTGTCTTCCTTGATTTCGTTCTTCAGGTCTGTGTAGTTTTCTGCATACAGGTTTTCTACCTCCTTAGTTAGGTTTATTCCCAGATATTTTATTTTTGTTTTTGCTATATGAAATGGGATTTTTTCCTTCATTTCTGCTTCTCTTGATTCATTGTTGGCATACAAAAATGCCTTTGATTTCTGGATATTGACTTTGGTTTTTTTGTGTTTTTTAAAAAATTTTATTAGTTATTTTTCAAGTACAGTTTTTTGTCTATTTTTCGCATCCCAGCCTCCCCCGCCCCTTGCTCCCCACCTCCCTCCCATTTCCACCCGCCTTAGTTCTCTTCCCTGTGTCCTTCCTATTTGTTCTTCCAAATCCCTCCCCGTTTTTCCCCTTCACTTTCCTTCCTTCTCCACTCTGGTCACTGTCCCCTTGTTCTCTATTTCAGTGTCTTTGAGTTTATTTCTGCTTGCTTGTTTGTTGTGTTGTTTAGCTTCCTGTTAAAGGTGAGATCATATGGTATTTGCCTTTCAGCAGCTGGCCTATTTCACTCAGCATAATGCTTTCCAGTTCCATCCATGTTGTTGCAAAAGGTAGTAGCTCCTTCTTTCTCTCTGCTGCATAGAGTTCCATTGTGTATATGTACCAATGTTCCTTGATCCATTCATTTACTGATGGGCACCTAGGTTGCTTCCAACTCTTGGCTATTGTAAATTGTGCTGCTATGAATATTGTGGTGTATAGGTTCTTTGATATTGATGTTATAGGATTCTTAGGATATAATTCCAGCAGTGGAATTGGTGGGTCAAAAGGCAGGTCGATTTTTATTTTTCTGAGAAAATTCCATACTGTTTTCCATAATGCTTGGACCAGTCTGCAATCCCACCAACAGTGAACTAAGGACCCCTTTTCCCCACAACCTCTCCAACATTTGTTGTTTGTTGCTTTGTCTATTATAGCCATCCTGACTGGTGTAAAGTGGTATCTCATTATGGTTCTAATTTGCATCTCTCTGATAGCTAATGATATTGAGCATCTCTTCATGTGTCTCTGAATTTTCTGTATGTCCTCTTTAGAGAAGAGTTTGTTCAATTCCTTTTTCCATTTTTTAATTGGGTTTGCTGTCTTCTTAGAGTGGAGTTGTTTAAGTTCTTTGTATATTTTGGATATTAAAACTTTGTCTGAGATATCATTGGTAAATATGTTTTCCCATACAGTTGGTTGTCTTGCTAATTAAATACTGATTTCTGTAGCCACGCAGAAGCTTTTTATTTTGATGAGATCCCATTTGTTTATTCTTTCATTTACATTCCTTGCTATAGGGGACATATCAGTCAAAAAAGTTGCTGCGTGAAATATCTGAGATTTTCTTGCCAATGTTCTCCTCTAGGACTTTAATGGTGTCACAGGTTACATTTAAGTCTTTTATTCACCTTGAATTTATTTTGGTATATCGTGTAAGTCTGTGCTCAAGTTTCATTTTTTTGCATGTAGCTGTCCACTTCTCCAAACACCATTTGTTGAAGAGGCTATCTTTACTCCATTTTATGTTACTGCCCCCTTTGTCGAATATTAATTGACTGTAGACAGTTGGGTTGATTTCTGGGCTCTCTGTTCTGTTCCACTGGTCTATGTGCCTGTTTTTATGCCAGTACCACGCTGTTTTGATTACCGTGGCCTTGTAATACAGTTTGATATCAGGTATGGCGATCCCCCTACTTTGTTCTTCTTTCTCAAAAGAGCAGCTGCTATTCGGGCTCGTTTATGGTTCCATATAAATTTTTGAAGTGTCTGTTCTATGTCTGTGAAATATGCCATTGGTACTTTAATAGGTATTGCATTGAATCTGTATATTGCTTTGGGTAGTATGGACATTTTGATGATGTTAATTCTTCCAATCCATGAACAAGGTATCTGTTTCCATTTGTTTGTGTCTTCCTTGATTTCGTTCTTCAGGGCTGTGTAGTTTTCTGCATACAGGTTTTTTACCTCCTTAGTTAGGTTTATTCCCAGATATTTTATTTTTGTTTTTTGCTATATGAAATGGGATTTTTTTCCTTGATTTCTGCTTCTGGTGATTCACTGTTGGTATACAAAAATGCCTTTGATTTCTGGATATTGACGTTGTCACCAGCTGTTTTCCCAAATTCATTAATTAGCTGCAGCCGGTTTTGAGTAGACTCTATAGGATTTTCCATGTCCACTATGATGTCATCTGCAAACAGTGACAGTTTTGCTACCTCCTTTCCTATTTGGATGCCTTTTATTTCCTTTTCTTGCCTGATCACTGTGGCTAAAACTTCCAATACTATATTGAATAGAAGTGGTGAAAGAGGACATCCTTGTCTTGTTCCTGATTTTAGTGGAAAATCTTTTAGTTTTTTCCCACTGAGTGTGATATTGGCTGTAGGTCTCTCATATATGGCCTTTATTATTTTGAGAATGCTCCCTGTATTCCCACTTTGCTGAGTGTTTTTATCATAAATGGGTGTTCTACCTTATCAAAAGCTTTTTCCGCATCTATTAATCATGAGATTTTTGTCTTTGCTTTTGTTTATGTGATGTATTACATTTACTGATTTGCGAATATTGAACCAGCCTTGCATCCCTGGGATGAATCCCACTTGATCAGGGTGTATGATCTTTTTGATATATTGTTGTATGCTATTTGCCAATATTTTGTTGAGGATTTTAGCATCCATGTTCATCAGCGATATTGGCCTGATGTTTTCTTTCTTTGTTGTGTCTCTATCTGCTTTTGGAATTAAGATGATGCTGGCTTCATAAAAAGAATTTGGGAGTTTTCCATCCTTTTGGATTTTTTGGAATAGTCTGTGGAGAATAGCGGTTAGTTCTTCCTTAGATGCTTTGTAGAATTCTCCTGTGAACTGATCTGGTCCCGGGCTTTTGTGCGAAGGGAGCTTTTTGATTACTGCTTCAATTTCTTTTGCTGTTATTGGTGTATTTAGATTTTCCGCTTCTTTTTCACTGAGTTTTGGGAGATTGTATTTTTCTATAAATGTGTCCATTTCCCCTAGGTTTTCAAATTTCTTAGCATACAGTTCTTCATAGTAATTTCTTACAATCCCTTCTATTTCTGTGGTATCAGTTGTAATCTCTCCTCTTTCATTTCTGATTGTGTTTGTGTCCTCCCTCTTCTTTTCTTGATAAGCCTACTTAAAGGCTTGTCTATTTTGTTTATCTTCTCAAAGAACCAACTCCTGGATTCATTGATCCTTAAAATTGTGCTCTTAGTTTCTATGTTATATAATTCTGCTCTAATCTTGGTTATTTTCTTCCTTCTGCTTGCTCTGGGCTGTCTTTGTTGTTGTTCCTCGAGTTCTTGCAGGCGTAGGATTAGATTGTTTTTTTGAAATGATTCTATCTTCTTTAGGTAGGCCTGTATTGCTATAAACTTCCCTCTCAGGACTGCCGTCGCTGTGTCCCATAAGTTTTGGCTTGTTGTGAGATCGTTTTCATTTATTTCCAGGAACGTGTTGATTTCTTCCCTAATTTCATTCTTGACCCATTCCTTTTTTAATAGCATACAATTCAGTCTCCATGATTTTGGGTGCTTTGGGTTTTTTTCTTTGGGGTTGGTTTCCAATTTCAGTCCCGTGTGGACAGAGAAGATGCTCGGTATGATTTCAATTTTCTTGAATTTTTTGAGGCTCGTTTTGTGTCCTATCATGTGGTCTATCTTTGAAAATGTTCCATGTGCATTTGAAAAGAATGTGTATTTAGCTTCTTTGGGAAGAAGGGCTCTATATATATCAGTTAAGTCCATTTCATCTAGGGTGTTGTTAATGCCACAATATTTTTGTGGATAATTTGTTTGGAAGATCTGTCCATTTTTGATAGTGGGGTGTTCAAATCCCCTACTATAATTGTTTTGCTGTCAATGTTTTTCTTGAAGTCCTCTAAGATTTTCTTGATATATTTGGATGCCCCTATGTTTCGTGCATATATGTTTACAATGTTAATGTCTTCTTGGTGGATTCTTATCTCGAGTATAATGAAGTGACCTTCTGGGTCTCTCTTTATGGCCTTTTTTTAAGTCTATTTTGTAAGATATGAAAATTTCTCCCCAGCTTCTTTTTCCTGTCCATTTGCTTGGAAAACTTGTTTCCAGCCTTTTACTTATAGTCTGTGATGGCTTTTTGTCCTGAGGTGGGTCTCTAGTAGGCAGCATATGTGTGGGTCATGCTTTCATATCTATGCAGCTTTTTTGTGTCTTTTTATTTCATCATTTAATCCATTTACATGTAAGGTTATTATTGATAGGTACTTATTCATTGCCATTTTTGTATCTGTATTCCTCTCTGTCTCCCTCTTATCCTTCCTTCCCTTAAAGCAGTCCTTTTAGTATTTCTTGTAGAGCTCGTTTGATGGAGTCATATTCTTTTAGGCTTCTTTTGTCTTGGAAGCTCTTTCTTTGTCCATCTATCTTGATTGAGAGCCTTGCTGGGTAATGTAGCCTTGGTTGTAGGCCTCTGGTTCTTTTTTTTTTAATTTATTTTTTTAAATTGATTATGCTGTTACAGTTGTTCTATTCCCCCTTCATTCCCCTCCACCCTGCCCCCCCATCCCCACCATTACCCCCCTTTAGTTTATGTCCATGTGTCTCAAGTCCTTTAGGTTCTATATTTCCCATGCTATTCTTGCCCCACCCATCTATTTTCTATCTACTGTCTATGCTACTTATTTTCTGTACATTCTCCCCCCATCTCCTCCTCCCACTCCCCTGTTGCTAACCCTCCTTGAGATCTTCATTTCTATATTTCCCCTCCTGATCTAGCTGTTCTTTTAGTTTGCTTTCGTTTTAGGTGTGGTTGTTAATAACTGTGAGCTTGTTGTTCTTTCACTGTTCATGTTTCTTTAACTTCTTTTCCTTAGATAAGTCCCTTTAACATTTCATATAATAAGGGCTTGGTGATGATGAACTCCTTGAATTTGGTCTTATCTGAGAAGCACCTTATCTGCCCTTCCATTCTAAATGAAAGTTTTGCTGGATAGAGCAATCTTGGTTGTAGGTCTTTAGATTTCATGACTTGGAATATTTCTTTCCAGCCCCTTCTTGCCTGTAAGGTCTCTTTTGAGAAATCTGCTTGACAGTCTGATGGGGACTCCTTTGTAGGTGATTGTCCCCTTAGCTCTTGCTGCTTCTAGGATTCTCTCCTTCATTTTAATTTTGGCTAATGTAATTATGATATGCCTTGGTGTGTTTCTTCTTGAGTCCAACTTTTTTGGAACTCTCTGGGCTTCTTGGATTTCTTGGAAGTCTATTTCCTTTGCCAGATTGGGGAAATTTTCTTTTATTATTTGTTCAAATAATTTTTCCACTGGTGCTTGTGTCTTCCCCCTTCTGGTACCCCTATAATTCGGATATTGGAGCGTTTAAAGATGTCCTGGAGGTTCCTAAGACTCTCCTCATTTCTTTGAATTCTTGCTCCTTGACTCTTTTCTCTTTGGCTATTATTTGCTTTCTTCTGGTCCACTGCATTGATTTGAGTCCCAGTTTCCTTTTCATCTCTATGGGTTTCCTGTGGAATTCCATTCATTTCCCTTAATTTAGCCTTCATATGTTTCTCTAATTTGTGGCTATAATCAACCAGATCTGTGAGGAAGCTGATGACCAGTGTTTTAAACTGTGCGTCTGAGAGTTTTGCTATTTCTTCATCACTTAGATTTATCTCTGGGGCTTTGAAGTCTTCCTGCGACATTTTTGGTCTGTTCTGGCCTTTTAAATGTGAGAAGCGGCGCCTTGGACTCCCAGGTCGCTGGGTTTTGACGCTGTATGTGGGGGCGTGGTCAGAGCGGGGAAATGGCGGTGCCCTGTATTGCCTCCGCGCCCTCTATCGCCGCCGCGGCTTGTCCAACCGCCCACTCCCTCGCTCGCTCGCAATCAGGCAACCTCAGTCAACAGGCTGCACCGCCTCCCCACTGTCTCCTCAGCAGTCACTCACCCCGTGGGTCGCTCGGTCGCTCACCAGGTCCAATCCTGCATCTGGAACCTGCGCATCCGGATTCGCGCGTCTGGATTCCGCGCCCGGGTCCGACCGAGCCCTCCTTTGCAATTCCTCACCAGAGGCCGGTTTCGTCCCTTACCGGTCGGGCTGAAGAATTTGTTGTTAGCAGACTTCCGAAAAGTTCAGTTTTCCGTGTTCTGGTTGTGTTTTCTGATGCTAATATTTAGTTGTCCCTAAACTTGGTTGTGTGCGAAGGTACGGCACATCCACCTATACCTCCATGCCATTCCCTTCTTGCTTGGAGTGTTTCCATTGAGAAGTCAGTGGCTAACCTTATTGGGGCTCCCTTGTATGTTATTTCTTTTTTTTCCCTTGCGGCCTTTAAGATTCTCTCTTTGTCTTGGAATTTTGCCATTTTGTTGATGATGTGTCTTGAAGTGGGCCTCCTTGGGTTCCTCTTGATTGGGACTCTCTGTGATTCCTGGATTTGTGTGACTTTTTCTTTCATCAAATTAGGGAAATTTTCTCTCATTACTCTTTCAAATACGTTTTCTATCCCTTGTTGTTGTTCTTCTTCTTCTGGTATTCCTATTATTCGAATATTATTACGTTTCATATTGTCTTGCATTTCTCTTAATCCCTCTTTATTCTTTCTGAGCCTTTTAAAAATTTTCTTGCTATTTCTGTGAGATGCTTTCTACCTTGTCCTCCAACTCACTAATCCTATCCTCAGTTTCATTTATCCTACTTTTGAAACTTTCTACTGTGTTCTTCAATTCAGAAATTGTATTCTTCATTTCCTCTTGTCCCTTGCTGATAGTTTCCATTTCCTTTTTCATGTTGATGTAGTTTGCCGAGAGATATTTGTAGTTCCCATGTAGTTTTTGGTAGCTCACTGTGAGCTCTTTGAACTTCGTAATAACCAGTGCTTTGAAATCACTATCTGATAGTTGATTAGCCTCTATTTCATCTAACATTCTTTTTGAAGTTTTTGCTTTTTCTTTCATTTGGGGATTGTTTCTTTGTCTTCCCATTGTTTGAGACTCTTCTTGTTAGTCTCTGCTTCTAAAATTGATCTGTTCTGAAACCCTGGTTTTTTGGTGTGAACTTTTTTGGTATGATCCTTGTGAAGTTCAGTGGTGCAGACTCCTTGAAGTTTCTTGATGTTCTTCGTCTCCACCTACTCTCACTCTGGTCCTTGCGTTGGTCCCTGTGTTGGTCGCCTACCACTGCTGAATGTCCCAGCTCTAGTAGCCCCCTCCTCAAGTGCCCAGGCCCATTACTACGGCATTGGCACAGGGGCTGGGAATGTCCTGCGTCCCGTAGCTGGCTCCTCTGCCGCCCAGGGCTGTCACAGGGATTTTGAATGTCCCGGATCCTGTACCTGACTCCCCAGCGTCCATTCCCTTTGCTATGGCAGTGGCACAGGGGCTGAGAATGTCACACTCCAGTAGCTGGCTCCCCTGCTGCCTAGGGCCGTCACAGGGGTTTGGAGCGTCCTGGCTCCCATACCTGACTCCCCAGCATCCAGTCCGGTCGCTATGGCAGTGGCACAGAGGCTGAGAATTTCCCAGCTCCAGTAGCTGGCGCCCAGGCACCCAGTCCCGTCTGTATGGTGGCGTCACAGGTGCCTCCAATGTCCCAGCTCATGCAACTGACTGTTCTGTTGCCCAGGCCAGTAGCTATGGCATAGGCACAGGGGTCGAGAATGTCCCAGCTTTGATTCCTGACTCCTCTGTCACCCAGGTCCGTCATAGGGGCTTGGAGTGTCCGGCTCCTATACCTGACTCCCCGGTTCCCAGGCCTGTTGCTCTAGTGGTAGCACAGGGGCCACGTGTGTCCCAGCTCCAGTAGCTGAATCTGCCGCTGTCTGGTGTTATAGCGTCTGTCACAATCTCTGGTCTTTTAATTTCATAAATGATGGGTAACCGATATTTTATTGTGCTGTTTCTCTATAGATCTGCCAGGATTTTCACCCATGAGTACAGGAGCTCGCATCAGCTCCATCCTACTCCGTCACCATCTTCCCAGCACCTCTCCCTTTTCCCATTTTTTAATTGGTTATTTGTCTTCGTAGAGTGGAGTCATGTAAGTTCTTTGTATATTTTGGAGATTAAATTCTTGTCTGAGGTATCATTGGCAAATTTGTTTTCCCATACAGTTGGTTGTCTCTTTATTTTAATACTATTTTCTTCATCCATGCAGAAGCATTTTATTTTGATGAGATCCCATTTGTTTTTCTTTCCTTTATGTCCCTTGCTTTTTTTAAAAAATATTTATGTTTCTTTATTTGTTTATTTATTTATTTATTTATCTTTAGAGGGGAAAGGAAGGAGAGAGGGAGAGAAACATAATGTATGGTTGCCTTTCATGCCTCCCCTGCTGGGAACTGGCCTGCAGGGAACTGGCTTGCAACCCAGGTATGTGCCCTGACTGGGAATTGAACCGAGATCCTCTGGTTCTCAGACCTGTGCTCAATCCACTGAGCTACACCAGCCAGGGCCCATGTCCCTTGCTTTACTTGACATATCAGTAAAAAAAGTTGCTGCTTGAAATATCTGAAATTTTTTTGCCAATGTTTTCCTCTAGGATTTTAGTAGTTTCACAGCTTATATTTAAGTCATTTAATCATGTTAAATTTCATTTGGTGTATGGTGTAAGTCGGTGCTCAAGTTTCATTTTTTTGCATGTAACTGTCCAGTTCTCCCAACACCATTTGTTTTTTTATTTATTTTTATTGATTATGCCATTACAGTTGTTTTATTCCGCCCTTCATTTCCCTTCACCCTACCCCCCCGTCCCGACCATTACCCCCCTTTAGTTTATGACCATGTGTCTCAAGTCCTTTAGATTCTATATTTCCCATGCTATTCTTGCCCCCCATCTAATTTCCATCCACTGTCTATGCTACTTATTTTCTATACCTTCTCCTCCCTTCTCCTCTTTCCACTCCCCCATTGCTAACCTTCCTTAAGATCTTCATTTCTATGTTTCCACCCCTGATCTAGCTGTCCTTTTTGTTTGCTTTGTTTTAGGTGTGGTTGTTAATAACTGTGAGTTTGCTGTCCTTTCAGTGTTCATGGTTTTTTAACTTCTTTTTCTTAGATAAGTCCCTTTAGCATTTCATATAATAAGGGCTTGGTGATGATGAACTCCTTGAATTTGATCTTATCTGAGAAGCTCTTCATCTGTCCTTCCATTCTAAATGAAAGTTTTGCTGGATAGACCAATCTTGGTTGTAGGTCTTTGGATTTCATGACTTGGAATACCTCTTTCCAGCCCCTTCTTGCCTGTAAGGTCTCTTTTGAGAAATCAGCTGACAGTCTGATGGGGACTCCTTTGTAGGTGACTGTCCCCTTAGCTCTTGCTGCTTCTAGGATTCTCTCCTTCATTTTAATTTTGGCTAATGTAATTATGATGTGCCTTGGTGTGTTCCTTCTTGGGTCTAACTTCTTTGGGACTCTCTGACCTTCCTGGATTTCCTGGAAGTCTATTTTTTTGCCAGATTGGGGAAATTCTTCTTTATTATTTGTTCAAATAAGTTTTCCACTGGTGGCTGTTCCTTTTCCCCTTCTGGTACCCATATGATTCGGATGTTGGAGCGTTTAAAGATGTCCTGGAGGTTCCTAAGACTCTCCTCATTTCTTTGAATTCTTGCTTCTTGACTCTTTTCTGTTTGGCCATTATTTGCTTTCTTCTGTTCCACTCCTTTGATTTAAGTACCAGGTTTTTTTTTTCATCGCTATTGGTTTCCTGTACCATTCCATTCATTTAAATTAGTTTTGCCTTCATATGTTTGTCTAATTTGTGGCTATAATCAACCAGTTCGGTGAATATCCTGATCACCAGTGTTTTAAACTGTGCATCTGAGAGTTTTGCTATTTCTTCATCACTTAGATTTACAGGCTCTGGGGCTTTGATGTCTTCTTGAGCCATTTTTGGTCTGTTCGCACCTGTTAAGTATGAGGAGCAGAGCCTTGGACTCCCAAGTTGCTGGGTTGTGATGCTGCATATGTGGGTGTGGGCAGAGTGGGGAAATGGCGGCCTTCCCTGCTGTTTCCTGCCACTGGGTGAGGAGCAGAGCCTTAGGTGGTTCACCAGGGCTGGGCCACTCAGAGTCGCTGGGTTATAATGCTGTATGCGGAGGCGGGGTCAGAGCAGGGAAACGGCGGGGCCCTCCACTGCCACTTGCCGCAGGGACCTGCTAGGTGCCATCTAATCGCCCACTCCCTCGCTTGTCTATCCACAAATGAATGAGCGATCACAGTCAACCTGCAGCCCTGTTCCCTCTCTGTTTCCCTGAGGTTGCTCACTGGGTCTCTTACTAGGTCCAACCCAGTGCCTGGGATCCCCGCACCTGAGTCCCTCTGACTGAGTTATCCTGTGCTACCCCCCTCTGCCATCTGCTGGTTTCACCCCTCTTACCAGTCAGGCTGAAGAATTTGTTGTTAACAGACTTCCGAAAATTTCAATTTTCTGTGTTCTGGCTGGTTTTTTATTGCTAATATTTAGTTGTCTCTAAACTTTGTTGTGTGAGAAAGCACGGCGTCTCCACCTATGCCTCCACCTTGGCGGAAGTCCCAACACCATTTGTTGAGGCTATTTTTAGTCCATTTTATGTTTGTGCCCCCTTTGTCGAATATTAAGTGACTGTAGAGCGTTGGGTTTATTTCTGGGCTCTCTGTTCTGTTCCATTCATCTATGTGCCTGTTTTTGTGCCAGTACCATGCTGCTTTGATTACAGTGGCCTTGTAATACTGTTTGATATCAGGTATTGTGATCCCTCCTACTTTGTTATTCTTTCTCAGAATTGCAGCTGCTATTCAGGCTCATTTCTGGTTCCATATAAGTTTTTGAAGTGTTTGTTCTAGTTCTGTGAAGTATGTCATTGGTTCTTTAATAGGTATTGCATTGAATTTATATATTGCTCTGGGTAGTATGGACATTTTGATGATGTTAATTCTTCCAATCCATGAACAAGGTATCTGTTTCCATTTGTTTGTGTCTTCCTTTATTTCTTTCTTCAGTGTTGTGTAGTTTTCTGCATAAAGGTCTTTCACCTCCTTTGTTAGGTTTATTCCCAGATATTTTATTTTTGTTTTTGCTATATCAAATGTCATTTTTTTCTTGATTTCTGCTTCTGCTGATTTATTGTTAGTATATAAAAATGCCTTTGATTTCTGCATATTGACTTTGTAACCTGCTGTTTTACCAAATACATTAATTTGTTTGAGCAGTTATTTGGTAGAGTCTATAGGATTTTCCATGTACACTATGATGTCATCTGCAAACAGTGACAGTTCTGTTTCCTCCTTTTCTGTTTGGATGCCTTTTATTTCCTTTTCTTGTCTGATAGCTGTGGCTGAATCTTCCAGTACTATATTGAATGGAAGTGGTGAAAGTGGACATCCTTGTCTTATTCCTGATCTTAATGGAAAATATTTTAGTTGTTGCCCATTGAGTATGATATTGGCTGTAAGTCTTTCATATATGGCCTTTATTATATTGTGGAATGCTCCCTCTATTCCTACTTTTCTGAGTGTTTTTTTTTATCATAAGTGGGTGTTGTACCTTACCAAAGAATTTTCTGCATCTATTGATATGATCGTGTGATTTTTGTCTTTGCTTTTGTTTGTATGATGTATTCCATTTACTGATTTGGGAATACTGAACCATCCTTGCATCACTGGGATGTATCCCATTGGGATATGGTGTATGTATGATCTTATTGATAAAGTATTGGATGCAATTTGCCAATATTTTGTTGAGGATTTTAACGTCTATGTTCATCAGCGATATTGGCCTGAAGTTTTCTTTCTTTGTTGTGTCTCTTTATGGTTTTGGAATTAGGATGATGCGGGATTTATAAAAGAAGTTAGGGAGTCTTTCATCTTTTTGGATTTTTTGGAATAGTCTGTGAAGAATAGGGGTTAGCTCTTCCTTAAATGCTTTGTAGAATTCTCCTCTGAAATCATCTGGTCCAGGGCTTTTTTGTGATGGGAGTTTTTGAATACTGCTTCAATTTCATCTGCTGTTATTGGTCTATTCAGGTTTTCTGCTTCTTTTTCACTGAGTTTTTGGAGATTATATTTTTCTAGAAATGTGTCCATTTCCCCTAGGTTTTCAAATTTCTTGGCATACAGTTCTTCATAATAATTTCTTACAATCCTTTCTATTTCTGTGGTATCAGTTGTAATCTCTCCTCTTTCATTTCTGATTGTGTTTATTTGTGTCCTCTCTGTTCTTTTCTTGATGAGCCTACTTAAAGGCTTTTCTATTTTATTTCTTTTTTCAGAGAACCAACTCCTGGATTCATTGATCCTTTGAATCGTGCTTTTAGTCTCTACATTATTTAGTTCTGTTCTCATCTTAGTTATTTGCTTCCTTCTACTTGCTCTGGGCTCTTTTTTTGTTGTTGTTCCTTGAGTTCTTAGAGGCACATGGTAAGGTTGTTTGATTGAAATGTTTCTATCTTCTTTAGGTAGACCTGTATTGCTATAAACTTCCCTCTCAGGACTGCCTTCGCTGTGTCCCATAAGTTTTGGTTTGTTGTGAGATTGTTTTCATTTGTTTCCATAAACATGTTGATTTCTTCCCTAATTTCATTCTTGACCCATTCATTGTTTAATAGCATACCATTCAGTCTCCATGGTTTTGGGTGTTTTGTGTTTTTTCCTTTGGGATTGGTTTCCAGTTTTAGTCTGTTGTGGTCAGAGAAAATGCTTGGTATGATTTCAATATTTTTGAATTTGCTGAGTCTCCTTTCATGTCCTATCATGTGGTCTATCTTTTAAAAAATTTTATGTGCAGTTGAAAAGAACATGTATTTAGCTTCTTTATGATGCAGGGCTCTGTATATATCAGTTAAGTCCATTTCATCTTGGGTGTTGTTTAATGCCTCATTGTCTTTGTTGATATTTTGTTTGGAAGATCTGTCCATTTTTGATAGTGGGGTGTTCAAATCCCCCACTATAATTTTGTTGCTGTCAATATCTTTCTTGAAGTCCTCTAAGATTTTCTTGATATATTTGGGTGCCCGTGTGTTGGGTGCATATATGTTTACAATGTTAATGTCTTCTTGGTGGATTATTCCATTGAGTATTATGAAATGACCTTCTGATTCTCTCTTTATGGCCCTTTTTTTGAAGTTGATTTTGTCAGAAATGAGAATTGCTACCCCAGCCTTTTTTCTTGTCCATTTGCTTGGACACTTTGTTTCCAGCCTTTCACTTTTAGTCTGTGATGGTCTTTTGTCCTGAGGTGGATCTCTTGTAGGCAGCATATATTTGGGTCATGCTTTCTTATCCATTGAGGTATTCTGTGTCTTTTGATTGGAGCGTTTAATCCATTTACATTTAAGGTTATTATTGATAGGAACTTATTCATTGCCATTTTTGTACTTTTGTTCCTCTCTGCCTCTGTCTTTCCCTTCCTTTCATTAAAGCAGTCCCTTTAGTATTTGTTGTAAGGCTGGTTTGGTGGAATCATAATCTTTTAGACTTCTTTTGTCTTGGAAGCTCTTTATTTGGCCTTCTGTCTTGATTGAGAGCTTTGCTGAGTAACATAGCCTTGGTTGTAGGTCTCTGGTTCTCATTACTTGGAATGATTTTTGCCATTCTCTTTTTGCTCGTAGTTTTTTCATTGAGAAGTCAGTAGCTAACCTTATTGGGGCTCCCTTGTATGTTATTTCTTTTTTCTCCCTTGCTGCCTTTAAGATTCTCTTTTTGTCTTGGAATTTTTCCATTTTAATGATGTGTCTTGAAGTGGGCCTCCTTGGGTTCCTCTTGATTTTGACTCTCTGTCATTCCTTGATTTGTGTGACTTTTTTCTCTCATAAAATTAGGGAAATTTTCTCTCATTACTCTTTAAGTAAGTTTTCTATCTCTTGTTCTTCTTCTTCTCCTTCTGGCATTCCTATTTATTCAGATAATATTACCATTCATATTGTCTTGCATTTCTCTTAATCCCTCTTCATTCTTTCTGAGCCTCTTTTCATTTTCTTGCTCTTACTGTGAGATGCTTTCTACTTTGTCCTCCAACTCGCTTATCCGATCCCCCACCTCATCTATTCTACTTTTGAAACTTTCTACTGAGTTCTTCCATTCAGAAATTGTATTCTTCATTTCCTCTTGGGCTTTACTAATAGTTTCCATTTCCTTTTTCATGTTGATATAGTTCGTGGTGAGATCATTATAGCTCCCCTCTAGTTTCTGGTAGCTCATTGTGAGCTCTGTAAACTTCCTGGCAACCAGTGGTTTGAATTCAATATCTGATAGTTGACTTTCCTCTATTTCATCCAGCATTCTTCCTGAGGGTTCTTCCTTTTCTTTCATTCAGGGATTGTTTCTTTGTCTTATCATTGTTTGTGAGACTCCTTGTTAGCCTCAGCTTCTTAGATTGATCTGTTTTGACTCCCTGGGTTTATGGTGTGAACTTCTGTGGTGGAATGCCTGTGGAATTTAGTGGTTCTGTCTTTTTCAGTTATCTTGTCATTCTCTGCTTCTACCTACTCAAGTATACAGCAATTTGGGGCTTATTTCCTACAGGAAAGTGCAATTTGTCACTCTTACTCTACTGTTTGGAGGCCTTTTTATGGGTCCAGGTCTGGTCTTTTAGTACTTTCAAGTTGTTTGTGTTTCTCGTTGGTAAAAGAAAGAAAAGACAAGGAAGAAATAACAGGAAGATAAAGGAAGGTAGGGGAATGGAGGAAAAAGCGATAAGTTTTAAAGGAAAGGAGGAAGGAATAAAACAGAAAATCCAAAAAGATAGCACAAAAGTATTGAAAAATAAAACAGTTATACACCTGGCTGGTGTAGCTCAGTGGATTGAGCGCGGGCCTGAGAAGCAAAAGTTTGCATTTTGATTCCCAGTCAGGGTGCATTCCTTGGTGGCAGGGCAGTTCTTAGAAGGGGCTAGTTCCCAGCAGGGGACACACCAGAAGCAACCATACATTGATGTTTCTCCTCCACTCTCCTTCTCTTCTAAAGTTAAATAAATAAAAATAAAAAACATTAATGCAATTTAAAAGAAATAACATATTACTCTTAAAAAGCAAAAAGATAAAGAAAAGGAAAGGAAAAAGAAAGAAAAGTAAAAAAAATAATAAAATAAAATAAAGTAAAATAAAATTTAAAAAAAAGAAAAGAAAGGGGGAAAAAAAGAAAATGTTGCTTGTTGATTTCAAACTGGCCAAACTTGTTTTTCTGGCTGCATTTGGCTGAGGGTCAATTATTGTGATTTTTCTGCCAACCCTTTCTCAGGAGCCAGACTGTTGGTGCCTTTCCCCAACTCCCTACAATGGGGAACTAGGATTTCCTTACAGTGCTCTTTTCTTAGGGGTCACCACTGCGGGTTGTGTTGTGGGGCGCGTGGGCACCTGCACCGGCCAAGTTACCTGGTTCACAGTGGATCCAGCACAGACCTGCCCCCATTCTGTGGGGGAACTCCAGGCCCTCTGCCCAATCTAGGGTTTGCTGCCAGGCTGGGTATGGAGCCCACCGGGCAGTTGTGTCTATTGGATTCAGAGCCCAACACTGTACCTATCAGATCTCTGGGGCTGGCACAGAGTCCTCAGCACTCTCTCTGTAAACTCTAGCAAACAAGTCTCTCCTGGCACCCAACCTTGCTTGGCCAGAAAGGGAGGGAGTTGCTGATCTCAGCTCTTTCCCCAGGACCCCTCGACAGGCCCAAGGCTTCCAGATAGTCTGAGGGAGATGCACCAGAAGCCGGGAGCCAATTTGAGTACAGGGCGCTACCAATCGAGAAACGATGTATGCACGTCAAGGCACGTTGCAGGGTGTGTACCGATCCTCCGAACTGTGCACTGGCTGAAATCCCTTCTGCTCCTGTCTTTATTTTGGCAGGCCCAGGCTCCAGATGAATCCAATATAGGGAGTTGCATGGGTCACTGGATGAGAACACTGGGCGTTCGTCAAGGGGCACCGCGTGCCGAGCACTGGTCCCCGGATGGTGCACTCCCCAAATTTCCTGCTGTCCCTCTCTTTGCTCCATCCCCGAGACTCTACTGTACCACTGTTGTCTCCCTACCATTTGGTTCCTCAGTGACCCTCGAGATTTCTGGTCCCTTATTTTCATATATGCTGGGCAACTGCTGGTGTGCTGGCTTTTTCTCCACCCACAGGTTTCTCTCTCTTGTGTACAAGGAACTGGAATCTGCTCCATCCTACTCCATTGCCATCTTGAAAAAAAGGCTCTAGGACAGTTTTTCTCTGTTATTTTCTTTCACAGATAAAATGTTCTGATTAGGTATTATGGGAGGCTCCTAAAAAGATGTAGCCAGAAGGCAGCATTAGAAGTGAATTTAATCCATGAGCCCTTTCAAAATTTACCACATCACCATAGAGTGAGGTTGTCCTGGAGGTGAAATTTGTTCTCCCAGTCACCATGTCACAGGGACATGACTGATATGTGCTTGAAGGTGTGAACAGGTGCAACACTCACGAGGCGCATTGGCCAAGGGTGTTAAAGGCTTCATTTAAGTTTGATCATTTTAACTAAGCATATCATGTTTTCAAACTTCCCACATAGTGTATATAATAATGACAGTGTGGCATCTTAATCATAGTATCCCCTTATGTATTAATGGTTTTTGTGGGGGTGACTTTCTTCGCAAGTTTCATGGCTGAGACATGATGTGATCTGCTTGGGGAGGAGAGGTGGCCAGTTTCCTAGAGGAACAAGGCCTTGAGCAGTGGCCAGTTTCTCAGGGGAAAAAGGCAATGAGCCCCTTCCTCCAAGGAGTTTAATTGGGTTGTAATACACATGACTACAGGGTGGCAAGGATCAGACAGTAGATAACATTTCAAAGAAATCTGAGGGCTTAGTATAAGTAAGAGTCTGTCAGAAAGAGAGTTTTAGAGTTTCCTGCTTGAACCCTTAACATATGAATGAAAAGACTCTTAGCAGAGATTTCACAGGTTTATTAGGAAGTCTTTTAAATGTCAGATGTTTCCCCCAGGACACCTCTAGCAAGGCAAGGAGCTGCACCCCTCCCCATCAGGTATTCAGGCTTTAAGGGGATTAGAGCCAGGAAGCTCTTCTCCCGGAGGACAAGGGGACTTGGGCTATGTCTAAGCCTGGGGGTGAGAGTCCATTGCTCTTTGTTGCAGCCCCCTGAGTCCTTCCATGAAGGCCTCCCAAGTGGTCGAGTCTGGCCTACGTTGTCACTCCTCTAAGGGGTCTTACCCATCAAGGACTTTTGACCATCCTTCGGGGGCGGGTAGGAGGCTGAAGCAGCATTTGCTAACCAGAGACAAGCTTTGTCTCCTGCAGCTTACATTCCAGAGGTCACCTACTCATCCTTAGCCACAGAGGGTAGAGTTACAATTCCAAGAACCAGGCAGAATGTTCCACAACAGGTTTTGTGTGGTGTTCATGTCAGTCACTTGACGTGACAGTTGGTAAGTTATTAGGAGCAGAAAGAGAGCAGGCTAAGTACAGAGTATATCCAGGGCAATTAAAGTGCACTGTACATGTGTTTGTTCATTCTTCCCACTCCCTTTCTCAACACTGATGAACTCTCAGTGCACAGATGCACAATGGGCAGAGATTGTCTTGAAATCACAGAGAGCATCCTTTGCATTGACCAGTGCCCTCAAACCCAGGAAGCAGATGATGGGGATGAACCTCCCTCTGTGTGTTGACACGTGGACAAGGTTGCAAATGGCATTTATCTTAAGGTGAATAGCATGGAACACTGTGCATGTGGAATATCTCAGTGATTTAAATTGTGTTAAACTGATCAATGGTAAAATTAGCAATGACAATAACTCTATGGCACAGACTAAGCATCTTCTTATAAAGTTCCTGCTAACACAACCAGGATGCTTGTCCCTCTGAATCAAGTAGGGTCTCTTACTCACAGACTTTATTTCAGTGTCCCTAATTGGGGGACTAAATGGAGATGGTGTGCCCCATGTGCTAATAAACTAAGTCCTGTGACTGACCCTGCACCTGAGAGAGCAGCCCTAGCTCCAGAGTCTCTGCTGTTTGCACTCACTTCAGCAGTAAACACAGAGGAAGCACCATGACGTTTGAGCTGAGTTGGGCACCGGTTCTGATGCTTTTACACGTAACATTATGAATAAACTAGGGTTTGAGTGTGTGAATGTGTGCCTGTATTTCTAATGACTTCTCTATAGGTGTCTGATATGATGTGCAGCTAATGGAGTCTGAGGGGTACTTGAGATAGCCTGCTGGAATCTGAAATTCTCTTGCAAAGGCTCTGGATTTAGTTTCAGTGATTATTCTATAACCTGGATTATCCGGCCTCCAGAAAAGAGACTTGGAGTGGATAGGTGTTATTTGAAAACAAGCGAACACTCACACAAACAGAATACACTGCATCAGTGAATGTCAGTTTCACTATTTCAAGTGATTATTTCAAAAGCACTGTTTTTCTTCCCTAAAGCAAGGGACATAAAGGAATAAATAAACAAATGGAACCTAATCAAATTTAAAAGTTTTTTTCATTGCTACAGAAAACAACATTAAAATGAAAAGTTAACCAACAATGTGGGAAAGCATATTTACAAATGATAACTTGGACAATGGTTTTAACTCCAAAATGCATAAAGAACTCATACAGCCCTGGAATAGCTCAGTGGATTGAGTGCAGGGCTTCGATCCACATGATCACAGTTCGATTCCCAGTCAGGGCACATTCCTGAGTTGCAGGCCAATTCCCGGCAGGTTACTCATAAGAGGCAACCACACATTAATGTTTCTCTCCTTCCCTTCCTCTCTAAAGATAAATATTTAAATTAAATTAAAAAATATTTAAATTTAAAAAGTTAAAAAAAAGAACTCATACAAGTCCACTCCAGGAAGACATAAAATCCAATCAGAAAATGGACAAAAGACTTGAACAGACAATTCTCCAAGGAGGACATACAAAGGGCACAGAGGTATATGAAAAGATGCTCAGCATCACTAGCCAACAGAGTGATAACACTTCACACTGGTAAGAATGGCCATCATAAACAAATCAACAAACAAATGTTGGAGAGGATGTGGAGAAAAGGGAACACCTAGTGCATTCTTGGTGGGACTAAAAGCTGGTGCAGCCACTGTTGAAAATATTATGGTATTTCTCCACAAAACTAAACAGGATACTGCTTTTTGACCCAGCAATTTTACTCTAAGGACTTGAACCCTGAAACACCAATCCAAAAGAACCTATGCACCCCAATGTTCATAGGAGCCCAATTTACTATTGCCAAGTGCTGGAAGCAACCTAAATGCCCATCAGTACATGAGTGGATCTAAAACACTATGGCACTTTTACACAATGGAATACTATGCAGCAGAAAGAAAGAAGGGGCTACTATCTTTTGTGACAGTATTGATGGAAATGGAGAGCCTTATACTAAATGAAATAATCCAGGTAGAGAGGAACAAATACCATATTTCATCTTTAACTGGAACTTAATCAACAAAAGGAGGACTTCCGCCAAGATGGAGGCATAGGTGGATGTGCCCTGCTTTCTCACACAACCAAGTTTAGAGACAACTAAATATTAGCAACAGAAAACACAGCCAGAACACAAAAAATTGAACTTTTCGGAAGTCTGTTAACAACAAATTCTTCAGCCTGACTGATAAGGGGCGAAACGAGCAGCTGGTGGAGCGGGGTTGCACAGGAAAAGGTCAGACAGACTCAGGCTCGCGGAATCCAGGCACGCGGAATCCAGGCATAGGGTTGGACCTAGTGAGCGACCGCGGGGGAAACAGCGAGGGAGCAGGGCTGTGGGTTGACTGTGGTCACGCATTTGTGCATGGATAGACAAGCGAGGGAGTGAGCAATTGGACTGGAACCCAGCGGGTCCCCACAGCAGGCGGCAGGGAGGGCGCCACCATTTCCCCGCTCTGACCATGCCCCCACATACAGCATCACAGCCCACCAACCTGGGAGTCCAAGGCGCCACTCCTCACACTTAAAGGGTGTGAAAAGACCAAAAATGGCTCAAGAATATCTCAAAGCCCCAGAGCCTATAAATCTAAGCAATGAAGAAATAGCAAAACTCTCAGATGCACAGTTTAAAACACTGGTGATCAGGATCCTCACAGAACTGGTTGATTATAGCCACAAATTAGACAAACATATGAAGGCGAAACTAATTGAAATGAGTGGAATTGCACAGGACACCAATAGCAATGAAAAGCAAACTGGGACTCAAATCAATGGAGTGGACCAGAAGAAAGCAAATAATGTCCAAACAGAAAAGAGTCAAGAAGCAAGAATTCAAAGAAATGAGGAGAATCTTAGGAACCTCCAGGACATCTTTAAATGCTCCAACATCCAAATTATAGGGGTACCAGAAGGGAGAAAGGCACAGCCACCAGTGGAAAACTTATTTGAACAAATAATAAAGGAGAATTTCCCCAATCTGGCAAAGGCAATAGACTTCCAGGAAATCCAGGAAGCTCAGAGAGTCCCAAAGAAGTTGGACCCAAGAAGGAACACACCAAGGCACATCATAATTACATTAGCCTAAATTAAAACGAAGGAGAGAATCCTAGAAGCAGTAAGAGCTAAGGAGACAGTCACCTACAAAGGAGTCCCCATCAGACTGTCAGCAGATTTCTCAAAAGAGACCTTACAGGCAAGAAGGGGCTGGAAAGAGGTATTCCAAGTCATGAAATCCAAAGACCTACAACCAAGATTGCTCTATACAGCAAAACTTTCATTTAAAATGGAAGGGCAGATAAAGTGCTTCTCAGATAAGATCAAATTCAAGGAGTTCATCATCACCAAGCCCTTATTATATGAAATGCTAAAGGGACTTATCTAAGAAAAAGAAGTTAAAAAAACATGAACAGAGAAAAGACAGCAAACTCACAGTTATTAACAACCACACCTAAAACAAAAGCAAAGTAAAAGGACAGCTAGATCAGGAGTGGAAACATAGAAATGAAGATCTCAAGGAGGATTAGCAACAGGGGAGTAGGAGGAGGAGAAGGGGGGAGAAGGTACAGAAAATAAGTTGCATAGACATTAGATAGAAAATAGATGAGGGGGCAAGAATAGCATGGGAAATATAGAATCTAAAGGACGTGAGACACATTGTCATAAACTAAAGGGGGGCAATGGTGGGGATGGGGGGTAGGGTGGAAGGGAATGAAGGGGGGAATAGAACAACTGTAACAGCATAATCAATAAAATATATTAAAAAAGGAAAAATAAGCAAAATATAGCCAGATACATTGAAATTAAGAGCAATCTGACAGTAACTAAAGGAGAGGTGGGAGGGGATAGTGGGGTTAAGGGTATTCAGGACCTACTATAAAAGACATATGGACAAAACTAACGCAGATTGAAAGCTACAGAGGGAGGTTGGTTAGGAGGAGATAGGAGAGTGATGGGTAGGAAATGCAGACAACCGTAACTGAGCAACAATAAAATAATTTAAATTAAAGAAAGCACTGCCTGTCTACAGATGAACAGCTAGAAAGTTGAGGACACAGCCATGTATTACTAAATGAGACACACAGAGGTGGAAACTCAGTGTCAGGCAAGAGTTGCAACTTTCAGCAGGAGGGGCTGTGACCATTGATGGGCACTGAGCATCCCTGAACGTGGACAACTGCAAGAGCAGCTGCAGGTGGACGGTTGGGCTGGTTTCCTGTGTGGTTTCCTCTTCCTGTAACAGTTTCCCTCAGGCAAGATCTCTGGTTTCCTGATTCTGTGCTTCCCCCTGAATTTTCTGAGTTAGAAGTGTCTATTGTAAAGACAGACAGCTTTGCCTTATGGACAAGAGGCAGAATTATTTTCAGACACTCTTGTGTCTAATTCCAATGAACAATCATACCTTCTCACCCTTGTAGTTTAATAAAACCAAAGGCTGGGCTGCACCCAGCACTGTGGCACAGTCCCACAGAGTTCAGTTTCAAAGCCGACCAGCTTCAGGACACATGCCTGCTGGGCAGTATTCAGCAGAGCATGTGGACCATCACCAGAGAAAAAAAAGATGGTTAGTGGTGATGGCCATTGACTTGCCATAATGCTCACAGTACCAGGGGCAGGTTACATCACACAGAAGCAGATGAACCAGCACAGTTTTTAAAAAATATTTTAAAATTTAATTATTGTTCAACCTGCACAGTTTTGTTTGGATGTCCAGGCTCAAAACAAACAAACAAACAAATAAACAAACAAAAAAAATGGGACGTCGAACATCAATCAGGCACATAGTTGAAATCTCTGGGAAGAACAGGAAGTGTACTTAACCAAGGTAAACATGGCTTGATGGAGCCAGGAAAGGAGGCTTCTGAGGGTTTTTATTTTGTTGAGGTGTATGTGAGGGGAATGTGCTTGGGGGATTGTGTGGTTTCAGTCTACCAATGACACATAAAGAGGGGACCTAGACTCGTCAGATTTTCTGTGTGGGGCAGATGTAGGAGTAAGATTTCATTTGACAAGTCAAATATAATATAAATTGTGACTATTTTACTTAACCATAAAAATGAGCAAAACATGAGATAAACATTATGTTTGAACAATATTCATACATACAAAATAATAAGAGGAAGAATGATTATAAGAAAGCAATGTATGTTGATGATGATGATGGTGGTGATGATAATGGTGGTGGTAACAATTATGATGATTATCTTTATGATGATGGTGATGGTAATGAAGATAATGGTTATGGTGATGATGAGGATGACGATGATGATGAACTTGGGTTGAGTCAATTGTCTTGCTTCAATGAAATGCTGTTTATCTGGACACACTATTACCATGGCTTCTCCAGTAAGGGGTGCCCTTTCTTCCCTGTCAGTGTTGAGAGAGTTTATAAATGGAGCCCCAGTGAATTATTCAGCTTGGGTGAGTCATGGTATGACCAGACAATTAATGACTTGAAAGTTTTCTAAGTCTTCATCCACCACACCTGTGACCTAGTTACCAACTGTAACAGAGACACTGTGAAAATGTGAATGGGTAACAATGAATCCCCTTTCCACTTTTGCACCAGCGATGTGTTCCTCGTTTTTTTTTTAAATCTCTACCTGCAGAATCTTGAACATTTCTATTTCTAACAAACTCCTCTTTTCTAAAATAATATAAGTTATCTCTATCA
Source organism: Artibeus jamaicensis (assembly GCF_021234435.1). NCBI lineage: Eukaryota > Metazoa > Chordata > Mammalia > Chiroptera > Phyllostomidae > Artibeus > Artibeus jamaicensis. The sequence continues at coordinate 45,916 of NW_026521899.1, read as the reverse complement.
TGCCCTGTACTTTTTTTTGTATCCTCCCCTACAAAAATCTTTAAACACATATGTCTAGTAAACTGTGTTCATAAAAACAAAGTGTAGTTCTGTTTATGACTCTAAGTCAGCATCTTCCCCTTACTCAGTTTTGAAGTGTCTGCTCCAGTTCCTATGTATGTTGTAACCAATAAACATGAAGAATGAAGCCTGATGATTTCTGGGAGATCTTTAAGGAAAAAACCCAGTAAATGATCCATTAAAATGCTGGTAAATTACACTTTGTTAAAATTAAAGAATTTCCCCCACACAGATCCATTAAGCCAATAAATACAGAGGAAAAGATGAAGACTATGTTTCCAAATTGCATGTCTGATGGAAGAAAGTGTTTATTATACATTAAGTACATTATATGTTACATGGAAGATCCAAGCACCCTCTGACCATATTGATCATTTCCAGAAACAGGGTTTAGAAAGGCTCAGAGTGAGGGTTTCCTGCGAGGGTAGAAGTTCCCTTTCCAAAGAGCCAATCTGTACTTATAAGTATCTTAATTTCCCACCCCCTGAACCACAATATCACTGACAAGACTAGTCTGAGAAAACAGGTCACTTAAGTCACTGCCATAATCTTTACAACAAACGTAGATTTCTGAGCTGTAAAAATACATAATCATGTTTTCTTTTCTTTGCTAGTCGTTTATTGAGGCAAAATTGTGGTTATTTCTGCTGTGGTTATTTTGGGGTTTCTGCAATGTGCAAAGGGCCTGTGTGAGGAAAGAGTTTTCATAGGGGATTTAGACCCCATCACAAAACTTCCAACATCAAGAATTCAGGCTCTGCCTGGTGTGGCTCAGTGGATTGAGCACAGGACTGTGCAGTGGGGGATCACTGGTTTAGTTTCCTTTTGGGGCACATGCCTTACTCATGAGCAGTGTCCCTGGTGGGGGTGTGTGAGAGGCAGCAACACGTTGATGTTTCTCTCTCTTCCTTTCTCCCTTCCTCCCCCTTTCTCTAAAAACAAATGAATTAAAATCTTTAAAAAAAAAGAGTTCCAGATGTTTTACCTGTGTGTTTGGGAGAAAATTACTGGAAACAAAGTGGCATCATAGATTAAGAAACAAGGGCAGAAAACTGTACTTGAGCAACAATAAAAAAACATTTAATAAAAAAAGAAACAATAAATTGAGAATGATGAATATATTCCCCAATTTTTCTGCCATGGTAAATATTTCTTGTGTGAATTTATAATATTATTTTTTGTTAATCATGGATGTACTAAAGTTTTGTGATTCAGAAACTGTACCCAAGTGGTATCCCTTTAAATCTGATTGGAAGAGAATTTAAAAGTGTGCCCCCCACATCTAGTCAACAAATTTTTCTTATGCTCAGAACAGTGAGGGTGTCTGTTGACCTCATTCAAGTGTGACTCAGAAACCAGGTGATCCCCTATACCATGAGTGATTCCAAGAGAAAAAACGTTCACATAGAGGTCCCTGAAGGATCCGGGAGTTGGAACTCAGTGCTTTCCCACTTATAGGGAGAAGACTGCCCTGCATGCAAATTTCTCTTCCAGTTCCAAGTTAAATCTTCACCTGGGATATGGGGGCTCACAGATCTTTCCTCACATGGGCCAAGTCTCTGGGGAAGATAGAGTTGTGGTCTATGGTCCAGAAGAAGATGAGGCTGCTGATTTTCCTTCTGTGCTTGGCAACAACCCCACAGGTGGAGCATCTCAGATTCTGATATTAATGTGGTAGGTCCCACCTCACCATTGAAGTCTGCCAGGGTACCAGTTTGACAGTCATGCTTGATGGCCTTGAAACTGGAGTGTCCACATGAGCTTTGGCCCTGCCTCTAGCACCCATGGAAGTCATGTTCCTTCTGAGATTGAGTCCTGAGTCCTTAGACCAGAACTAACCTGGACACTCCTCTGTGACCACCCCAGTACACTCACTCCTTGATTTCTATGTGTCCATGGATGTCCTCAGTCTCTCAAATTCACTGCAGGCCTTTCTGTGTCTTGTAAAAATAATGGCACCTCAGTGCAGATTTTTTGTTTATGGATTATATGAGTTTTGGTGAAGTAAATCAGGTTTTAAGCATTTACCAGGCTGTTAAATTCTCTCATGTTTCACTTCAGTTTAGTCATTTAATGCAAGATGACTAACTACTCTGTATATTGGCTTCCCTCCATCTGTAACCTTGGCCCATCATGGACTCCCAGCCCCCTTCACAGGACATCAATCTCCAGATCCCTTGACCAGGGTCTCAGGTGAATGTGGGGATGGCAGATCTCAAAGTGATTGTATGACCAGCAAGCAGATTCTTTTATCCTCACACATCTCAGAATGCCTTCTGACCCAAAGTCAGTGACTCTGTATCTCTGGGAGTTGGTGACTCCACAGTCTCATCATCTCATGTGGTTGAACTTGGGAGGCTTCTGGAGCAGTTCACCTATGTAAGTGGCCGCACTGGCCTGAGAGGAATAAAATGAAAGGAAGGACACAGCATGTCTAACACCTGTCTGAGCTTCAGAGCCTTGACTGGATACTGGGAAGTAGGTCCTGAGCAGCATGGCCCATTTCCTGGAGCATGACTGAGACATAGGTTTCATACACACTACCACCTGCAGGACCATGGTCCTTAGCCAGGTTAAGGGAAAGATTGTTCTATATTTGGCTCTTAATTTTACATGAAAATTTACATCAAATATTATTGTATTTGACATTATGATTATGCCATCCAGCAATGAGGACTCTATTTATGTTTCTTTGAACTTAGGAAGACGATTGGGTGTAATGTTAATCTTTTTTAATATGGAATTGAAATTGATAAGGTTAAGATATTGGGACTCTCTCATCCAGTCCAACTTTAACTTTTAAATGTGAATAGAAGAGCTGTCCCTTGACATTTTCCAAAATTATCTCATAACCCATTTACTCTTCCTTTTTTTTACCCATGCAATTAAGCCAACAGTTGGAATGTGTTCAGGACCCAGAATGACATGGGGAAGTGACCTCATTCCCTCCCCACTAATGAGAACAGAGTCCCTCACAGACAACTTCTAGGATACATCTGTGTGGGGGTCACTTCTCTCGCAAGTCACCCCAGTTGCCACAGATGAGAGTGAATATGGCCGATACATGCTGTGATCTGCTTGGGGAGGAGAAGTGAGTAGTGGCCAGTTTTTCAGGGGAAAATACCAGCTGCAACCAGTTTCTCCAAGGAGAAAAAGTCCTCCAGCCCCCTACTCTAGGGATTTTATTGGGTTCTAATACACAGGAATACAGGGCGGCAAGGATCAAACAGTAGATGACATTTCAAAGAAATCTGAGGGCTTACTATGAGTTACTATGTCAAGAAAAGAGTTTTAGGGTTTCTTGCTCAAACCCTTAACATATGAATGAAAACCTCTTAGCAGAGCAGATTTCACAGGTTTATCAGGAAGTCTTTGTGGTGCCATATTTTTCCCCAGGACACCTCTAGCAAGGCAAGGAGCTGCACCTCTCTCCATCAGGTATTCAGGCTTAAGGGGATTAGAGCCAGGAAGTACTTCTCCCAGAGGACAAGGGGACTTGGGCTATGTCTAAGCCTGGGGGTGAGAGTCCATTGTTCCCTCTTTGTTGCAGCCCCCTGAGTCCTTCCATGAGAGGAAGGACTTAGTCTGGCTAAGGTTGCCCCCTGCTGTGAGGGGTCTTACCCTTCATTGACTTCCAATCACGCTTTGGGGGCAGGGAAAGAAAACTGAGGCAGTGTTTGCTACCAGACATGGGCTTTGTCTCCTGTGGCTTGCATTTCAGAGGTTGTTCCTTGCCCTTAGCCACAAGGGGTAGAGATACAATTCTTAAAACCAGGCAGAGCAGTCTACAACACATCTGGTTATGTAGGTCAGGGTCAAGTTTGGGGATTTGAAATGTGATCTTTCAGAAATTTCTAGAGCATTTCCCTATTTCTGAACAATGCAAGTATGCTAGGTGAAAATAAGTACATGAAAGTCAAGGATAAAAGCCCATGTCCTTTTGTCTGGCCAAGAATCACAGACATGACATTTTGTCAGCAAAGATGAGGGTGGACAGTGTTTCAGGAATCAACACAGTCTTTGACATCACATTGTTCTTTCAGTCATGAATTATTGTGAGACTCTAAGGATTCTGCTAACCTGAGACCATAGCCTTGTATGTGTCCCTGTCCCTAGGCAGTAGTGGTTATCATACAGCAGGGAGCAGAATGAAGACATACTTAACAATGGGAGGCCCACATCCAGACTGTTGTACTTCTCTATGAAAAATTAATTGAATACCACGCTTCTGGAGATGCCACTTCTACACATTTCTTCCTTTACAATCTAAAGGCTGGAGCATGAAATCTCTTCACTAGACTGAGGTTAATGTGGTGGAAGGACCACCCTTATTCCAGAGGATCTAGGACACTGCTGTGGTGGAAAACAGGTGTTCCTCCCAGTTTATATTTTTAATTCATGATCCCCAAAGAGGATAGCATTACAAATGGGTTTTTGGAGATGCTTAGGTCATAAGAGTGCCCCATGAATGGGGTTACTCTTTTTCTCAGTGAGTTCAGAGAGCTCACTGATTCCTCCACTGCATGAGGACCTAATAAGAAATTGCCTTCTGTGAAGCAGGAAGGATACCCTCACTTGAAGACACAATGTTGATGCAATTGAAGGCAAGTCTGGCAGCCCACCACTTCAAAAGCCAATACTTGAGAGTCAGTACCTGATATGAAGGACTGTGGTCATATTCAGGTGTCAGCAACCAGGACTATGAGATTCTTTCATATTAAAGCTCATTAACATCTCAATGCAGGCAGTGTTTTTATAAGGAAGTCGTGTGACAAAAAGAATAATGACATCATGGGGTGTGGCTATGGCCATGTAGGCAGTGCCCATACTGTTCCCAATAAGGATTGTACTGTCATAATTCTGGAACTGTTTGTGTCAATCGATGTTTCCAGCTGGATCATCTTTATCACCTGAAACTGTGGTCAAGGTGGTTTCTTGTATAAACAGGACCGGAACTGGTAGCACTTTAAATATGATTATCAAGAAGCTGTCAGTATGTGAGTTATTCATAAATTAATATTCCTTATTCTAATTCATTTTCAGAGAAAGTAACAGAAGTATAAATTTTTATTTTTGTGTTTCAAAGTTCCCCTGTTAGTTCTTCCTCCATATCTATGGGGCTACTGATGTCCTCTGAATCTTTTGGGGGAATGAAAAGCCTGATCTTTTTGGAAAGTGAGATCTTATTATTTAAAAGGAGGTATATATTTTAAATGTGACTGTCTACCAGGTTCTCTTTCCCTGGCATGGGTAAATTAAGTTTTAAAGGGCTTCGAAACAATGAAGACAAGCCCTTGAAGACAAGCGCTATTAAAAAAAGAATAAAAAACCTAAAATTAAAATTTCTCCTTTATGGACCTGAGTTCCTGTGGTATCAATGAATATAGACCCATCATCCAATATCCAGTTGCTTCAAAGAGATGGGTGTGATCGTCCAGGGCCTGTTGATGCCAGGTAGCTTGTTGCTTGATATCAGTGATGTTTGTTTCCATCTGAACTCAGGTGTCAGTGTAAGAACAACAATTAAGAGTTGATAGTCATGCAAACTCCTTGTTCTGTTAGTATGTAGTTTAAGGCAATTTCATTATCTAAGACAACTCTAGCTAGAGAGATCAGAGATTTCTGAATAATAGGGAGTTAGATATACATTTTATTGGCTACAGTGATTTAAGTCTTGGAGACATTCTGAAATACATACCAATGTGCAGCTGCTACCTAACAGAGTAATACAGTATATCTAAAATATTCATCATTTTGTATTTCTCTGGAAAAATCTTGGGCCATTTGTGTGTATTTTGATTGATTATACAGTCCCATATTACTGTAACATTTTAAGTACCAGCTTGAAAATCTCACAAAAAAAGTAGGACTCATCCAGTTCCCTGAATAGCTCTAAAGCACCTGGAGATGAGGTACATGCTCCTGTAGGACCTGGGAGAAAGCTGTTTCCTTTTTGGAGAAAAAGGTTTCTTGTGTTGGCAATTTATAGAATAAGACCAGTTACAACAGAAGGGTGGAATATTCATGCAAATAGAGAAAGCAGTGTGATAACTTTAATCTCTGAGTTGGCATTTAATGGTTTGAGGTATTATTGTTGCTGTATTTGTCTTATTAACCTTTTACCAATACTAAATTTTTATAGTTAGTTTGGTGTTTCATTCAGACTACATATGTCCCAAGTGTATCTTTGGCTCCTGTGGAGAAATAATGATGGTTCGGGAGGTATCTACAGGAGCTCCTGGCCCTCATATCCATTATCCTTGTAAATATTCCAGTTCTGTCTATGTGCCCCTTTTTACTCATTTGTCTTTACATGCCTGCTTCTAGGCACCTGAGATTTATGTCTTGATGAACATTGATACCTGGCTCTCATTCTTCCTGGGATTTTGCCTAACGACTCTCTTTTCCCACTCAAGAATTTTGTTTTTAAATTCTTTTAGAAAAAAATGGTGCCAAATTGTTTATACAACTGCTTGTTGCTGAACAGGGATGTCATTTTCTTTCAGAGCCAAGAAATCCTTATTCTCAGAGAGAAGATGTGGCCTGGGCACAGATGAATGTGCAGATGATTCCTGGAAGTGATGCTCCTCGAGTGGAAGTGGGGCTTTAAAATGGAGGAGTCAAATTGTATGACTAATCTCAATATTATTGAAGAAGCCAAAAAAGTAGGGTCCAGTTCCATTTATAAATTTAAAAAAAATTGAAGGGCTAGTCACTTAACTAGAGTTTAATGTCCATAATTGTGTGGTACAGTGTCTATTGAAATATAAATATACCACATAAAATCACACTCATTTTTTAAAAAGTCAAAAAAAGGCAAATTCATTTAAAGCATTAGGTTACAATTCTGTCTCATTATCTGCATAAACATAACAGGAATAACCATTGATTATGTAGGCTCTCTTAAATGTACTTTTCCTTACTCTTATAGGAAATTGTCAGGATGAGATTTAATTCACCCCATGAAGCAGTGAAGTCAAGCCATATGGTTGCTATTGGGTTTACCTGCAATACCTGTAACGTTTACTGAGTTCCTTAAGTTCTTTAGGTCTTCCAAAATATCCTGAGCTCTCCCCTGCCATATCCCAGGAAAGCAACTCTCACTACTTTCCTGGAAGGACTACCATGAACCTTCCAAATAAGCAAGGTACCAGGTCATTTCTCAAAGTAGCTGGTATTGGCTTCAAAGTCATTCTACATCCTTAAAGCTTTAGCTGACATCCTGAGTCTAGGCAGTTCTTTCTCAGACATGACATTCTGGTCAAAGTCTTAGTTGAAAAAACAGGACTGGAAAATGGCTTAAAGTGTTCTATTATGAATAAAACATGTTACTGCTTGATTTATTGAAACAAGTGTATTGCCCTGAAAATAATAATTATTCATTCAGTCTGTGCAAATTCCAGAGAGATCAAACAAGAGGAAGCTATGAATGTCTCAGTATTTATTATTAAAATATACCTTAGCAAACTGCATTAAGAAAAATGCTAGGCTTCTTACATCTGAAAAACAACATGATTAAAAATTAGCAATATGTTCAGCAACAATTAGAAAACTGCAATGGTCTTAAGTTCATGCTGTCTCATTATCAATTTTGTTTGTGCTGATTATTGGTTTCTATAAATCTAGTTACTCCACAGAATGCAGTTATTTTTTTACTGTTCAAAAACATGATCTGAAAATTTATTCTCAGAAATATAGAATATTCAAGAAGTCAGAGTTATTTCCATGGTTGTCTCTGAAGATGTAACATATATGGAAAAGCATTAGGATAAAACTGTGTCTAAGGAAGAGTTTTCCATAACCTTGAGAACAGGCCTCATAAGTAGTGTTCTCATAGCCCTGAAGCTGAGCCTGATAAATGGTTTCCATAGCCTTGTGTGGAATTGCATGCAGAGAATGAAGCTCTGTTGAACAATATGTTGGCTCCCAGTCAGCTTTGTCTATATTTTAGTATATAAGAGAGATGGGAACTACCAATGGGGACACAGACACAGGGCAGGAGACAGAGAGGTGACATGTAGGTACATGCAGGGAGAAACACAGCTATAAGCCTACTTAAAGCTGGGCAGCAAGAGAGCTAAGTCCCATCCCTGTATTTGCCTGCAACAGACCTATTGTGACAAATAACTTCCCCTTATGTCACAGACTCTGAGGAACGGGGAAAATGAACTAGGCTGAAGAGATGACAAAGCAGTGGGCCTCCTGACTCTCTCACACAGTCATGACCTGACCCAGGACTGATGTTGCCTCGGGCACATCACACATTCAGGGAAAGTTTCAGGAGACCAGAAGCACTTCTGAGAAAGTTTTGAGGAAGCAGCAGGAAAGATTTTGCTGAAAGAACCCATGTTATTTGTTGTGATTGTTCACAGGGCACATTTGGAGCCCCCTTACATTCTGAATGAAGTGCTTCATCGAGGTGGCATGTGGGGATTTTTGTTAGGGTTGCATTTGTGAATTTATTCTAAGTGCCTCCTAGCAAGATCTAGAGTAACCTCTTATTTCTGAACAGTTAAATTGTTCTCAGGACAAAGAAACTACATGAAGGTCAAAGAGTAATTTCTATGTTCCTGACTCTTCCCCAGCATCACACACATGATGTTCTGTCATTGAAGTGGAGTGTGGACAAGTTTTCCATGTTCCACCACAGTCTGTGACCTCACAGAGTTCTTTCACTTCTCCCTCAGGGTAAGATCCTAAGAAATCTACTCACTTGAGCCCACAACCCTGCATTGCCTCTGTCCCTGGGGCAATACTGATGTCATCAAATGGCAGAGAGAATGGTGGTAACTCCATTGACAATGGAAGACCCAAAACCAGCCAGTACTATATTCTTATGACAACTGAACCAATCACAAACCTGGCACTGTCATCTACACACATTTATCCCTGTAGAATCTGTAGGTCAGAGCAAAGTTTCAGCTTGAACCAGGTTCATTCACCATCCATGGTAATTCTTCCCCATGCATGGAATTGCATTTCCCATGTTGCACATTGATACTATCAGTACACTTGTTGAAGTTTAGTGGATTCCCATCATGTATGACCATGGTGACAAACTCCATGGATCACACACTGACATGAATAGGGACTGTGAGAGAGAGAGGAGGTGCTTGATTTTTTAAAGATTTATTTATTTATTTTAAAGAGATGGGGAAGGAAGGGAGAAAGATAGGGAGTGAAATACCAATGTATGGCTGCACATCCATATTGGGGATATGCACATCCCATAGTGGGGATATGGCCTGCAACCCAGGTATGTGTCCTGAGTTGGAATCAAAGTGACAATGCTTTGATTCGCAGGCCTGCACTCAATCCACTAAGCTATACCAGCCATGGCTGAGATTCTCCTTATGATATTAACTTTCCAAGAACCTGGGGCCCCAAAATACCCCCTCTCCTTCTCCCTGATTAAAACTATGTATGTCCTTGTAAACATACATCCTAATGGTGAACATCAGGACAAACTACCCAATGTTTAACACTTTAATATAAAGATTGAAATAGAGAACAGGGGGGCAGTGACCAGAGGGGAGAGGAGAGGGAATTTAAGAGGAAAAAGAGGAAGGATATACAGGAACTACTATAAAGGACACATGGACAACAACTAAGGGGGGTGGAGATGCAAGGGAGGTGGGGAGCATGGGGGGTGGGCTGGGATGAGAGTAAAAGACAGAACACTGTACTTGAACAATAATTAAATTTAAGAAAAGATTGAAATAAGCCAGGAGTTGAAAGACAAATACCATATGATCTTATCTTTAACAGGAAGCTAAACAACAAAACAAACAAGCAAGCAAAATACAACAAAAGACACTAAAATAGAGAATAGGGGGACAGTGACCAGAGGAGAGAGGGGAAGAAATTTCAAGGGAGAAAGGGGAAGGATTTACAGGAACTAGTATAAAGGACACATGGATAACAACTAAGGAGGTGGAAATGGAAGGAAGGTGGGGAGCACTGGGGGGTGGGCTGGGATGGGGATAAAAGACAGAAAACTGTATTTGAAGAATATTTAAATTTTAAAAAAGTTTGAACAGCTCCATTAATGAAAGGTTATTTGAATTATTTATCCATCCTTCAATCGGTGGATAAAGAAAATAATGCTTTTTGTATCAATTAGGATTGTATTTAGATGCTCTATTTCCTATTAGTGGTTTGCATCAAGGCTTAGTGTAATCTGATTTCTAAAATTTCAACATACTTACTCTCCAATTTCTACATAAATGTTAACCTTAGCAGACCTAGTTGTGACTGTTTCAAGTATCTCAAATGATAAAACCTGGTTTTACCGCAGGATCTAGGACATGAAAGATGAGGCAGTGAACATCCTGCATATTCAGCTCCAAACTTGACTAAAGAGACATGTCCCAGGAGCTCTGTCCACTTCTCTGAAGAGTTCACTCTTCTGTCTCTCAAAAAAAACCACACAGTTGCTCTACCTTCTCCAACACTGGGCCCACATTCTTTAGATCTACATTCTCTTAGCTCCCACTTTGATTGCTTTGTAAAGGAAATAGAGACAAATGAAACTTCCTGTCATGTGACCAGGAACCTCCATCACTTTTAATTTTCCCTGTGGTTGTGAGGTTTGGATTTTTTGTGGGTTCATTACTCATGACTTTCTCTTTTTTCTTTTTTTTTAATTTAATTAATTTTATTTATTTATTTTTCTTTTTTTCACTTTAAAAGAATATTTATTAAGGATAATAAAAATATTGGGCTTACTATAATTTAAAAATAAACCACTTTCATACAAAATAATTATATATTAGGTTTCAAAAAAGTGATAAGTGTATATATAAAATAATTTTGGTGCATTTTTCTTTTTTTAAATTTTATTTAGTTATTTTTCAAGTACACTTTTTTGTCTATTTTTCCCATCCCAGCCTCCCCCGCCCCTTGCTCCCCACCTCCCTTCCATTTCCACCCCCCTTAGTTCTCGTCCCTGTGTCCTTCCTATTTGTTCCTCCAAATCCCTCCCCCTTTTTCCCCTTAACTTCCCTTCCTTCTCCCCTCTGGTCACTATCCCCTTGGTCTCTATTTCAGTGTCTTTGTCTTTTTTTTCTGCTTGCTTGTTTGTTTCGTTGTTTAGCTTCCTGTTAAAGGTGAGATCATATGGTATTTGTATTTCAGCACCTGGCCTATTTCACTCAGCATAATGCTTTCCAGTTCCATCCATGTTGTTGCAAAAGGTAGCAGCTCCTTCTTTCTCTATGCTGCATAGAATTCCATTGTGTATATGTACCACAATTTTTTGATTCATTCATTTACTGATGGGCACCTAGGTTGCTTCCAACTCTTGGCTATTGTAAATTGTGCTGCTATGAACATTGTAGTGCATAGGTTCTTTGATATTGATGTTTTAGGACTCTTAGGATATAATCCCAGCAGTGGAATTGCTGGGTCAAAAGGCAGGTCGATTATTAGTTTTCTGAGAAAATTCCATACTTTTTTCCATAATGGTTGAACCAGTCTGCAATCCCACCAACAGTGGACTAAGGACCCCTTTTTCCCACAACCTCTCCAACATTTGTTGTTTGTTGCTTTGTTTATGATAGCCATCCTGACTGGTGTAAAGTGGTATCTCATTATGGTTCTAATTTGCATCTCTCTGATAGCTAATGATATTGAGCATCTCTTCATGTGTCTCTGAATGTTCTGTATGTCCTCCTTGGAGAAGTGTTTGTTCAAGTCCTTTTCCCATTTTTTAATTGGGTTGGGTGTCTTCTTAGAGTGGAGTTGTGTAAGTTTTTTGTATATTTTGGAGATTAAACCTTTGTCTGAGGTATCATTTGCCAATATGTTTTCCCATACAGTTGGTTGTCTTGCTAATTTAATACTGTTTTCTTTAGCCACACAGAAGCTTTTTATTTTGATGAGATCCCATTTGTTTATTATTTCATTTACATTCCTTGCTCTAAGGGACATATCAGTAAAAAAGTTGCTGCATGAAATATCTGAGATTTTCTTGCCAATTTTCTCCTCTAGGACTTTAATGGTGTCACGACTTACATTTAAGTCTTTTATCCACCTTGAATTTATTTTAGTGTATGGTGTAAGTCTGTGCTCAAGTTTTATTTTTTTGCACGTAGCTGTCCACTTCTCCCAACACCATTTGTTGAAGAGGCTATCTTTACTCCATTTTATGTTACTGCCCCTTTGTCGAATATTAATTGACTGTAGAGAGTTGGGTTGATTTCTGGGCTCTCTGTTCTGTTCCATTGGTCTATGTGCCTGTTTTTATGCCAGTACCATGCTGTTTTGATTACAGTGGCCTTGTAATACAGTTTGATATCAGGTATTGTGATCCCCCCTACTTTGTTCTTCTTTCTCAAAAGAGGAGCTGCTATTCGGGCTCGTTTATGGTTCCATATAAATTTTTGAAGTGTTTGTTCTATGTCTGTGAAATATGCCATTGGTACTTTAATAGGTATTGCATTGAATCTGTATATTGCTTTGGGTAGTATGGACATTTTGATGATGTTAATTCTTCTAATCCATGAACAAGGTATATGTTTCCATTTGTTTGTGTCTTCCTTGATTTCTTTCTTCAGGGCTGTGTAGTTTTCTGCATACAGGTTTTTTACCTCCTTAGTTAGGTTTATTCCCAGATATTTTATTTTTGTTTTTGCTATATCAAATGGGATTTTTTCTTTGATTCCTGCTTCTGCTGATTCACTGCTGGTATACAAAAATGCCTTTGATTTCTGGATATTGACTTTGTATCCTGCTCTTTCGCCAAATTCATTTATTAGTTCGAGCAGTTTTTGGGTAGAGTCTATAGGATTTTCCCTCTACACTATCATTACTCATGACTTTCAAGGGCATCTGTCATTTTAAATACCTCTTCTGTAAAAATGCACTCCTAGGTCATGTGCAGTTCTCATGGAACAGATTGACCAGGGTGGATGGCATAGGCTCAAATGTGGGGATTAATTGTTAACACACATGACCCTTAAACAAATCACCCTCTGGGACCATGTCCTCCATGTCACTATTCAACCCCAGAGCTCTCTATATTGTAGGAGGACATGCAATAAGGGCCCCTCTACTCAGTGAAATCAGCCCAGCCCTGATCCTACACCTCTGGGACAGGAGCCCAGCCTTGGGTTCTCAGGTGTTTCCAATCCTTGGTAAGAATAGAACACACACCACTCATCATGGAGTTTGGGCTCCGCTGAGCTTTCCTTGTTGCAATTTTGAGAGGTAACTTGTGGAGAATGAGAGACACTGAATATGTGACTGGATATGACTGAGATAAAGAGTGGATGGGTATTTATATTTGTAACTACCTTGAAATCAACCTATTACTAAACATAAAATTATAAGTATAATCTTCCAATTTGTATGTATTTTTATGTTTTCACTTTTGAAATGTGTATGGACATTAAGCTAATCCAAGACCTTTTCTCAGCCTCCAGCACCCAGGGCACACAAGCTCCTCTGGCAGCTCAGGCCTGCCATGCTTGTACTGGAACTGAACCTGAGACTCCTCTATGACTGTCATGTCACCCTCACTTCTCAAATTTTCATGAATGAACCTTCTTTCAGCAGCAATCTTTTATTTTTTTCAGAGCCACAGTGCAGGAGCAGGATGAGTGCCCCAGTACCAGGAACATCATGAGACAGCTGTGACTTTGAAATGGACCTGGTCCCCATGAGACCCAGAACCCCATCCACTCTACCTGTCACACAGTCTGTGTCTCCATGTCCCACTTTCTCCTCCTCCTGCTGCTTCCAGGTTGGGCAGGAGAACATGGCAGAGGACCACAAACACACTATGGGAATTATTACTGTTTTCCCTAACTCAGCACAACCTCTGGGCACAGGAGCTTCCTGTCCGTTTCACGTGATCAAGTATTAACTCCTTTCATCTGAGTCTGTTGCCTGCCTTCCTTGTGCTGTTCCCCCTACTTCCTGATCAAGAAAACAGGAAGAACACTTGTTTACAATCAACTGAGTCCTTGTGTAAATGGGAGAGATGGAATAGAAAATTCAATGAGCAAGATGTACTTCATCCTCACCACAAAATATCATTCCCTCTTAAAAAGAAGAGAAAGTGGGCAGATGCAAGAATGGGGATGAGCCATAGAGACACAATGAATGTAGAGATAAGCCACATTCAGAATCACAATGGTTCTGGGTTTCCACGTCTGTAGGAAACTGGAGTGGTGAAGGTTTTGGAGACAGAGCACAGAATGTAGTGGCTGGAGCAGGGACAAAGAAGGAGAGAATCGTTATTTAATGGGCACCAATCCAGCTTGGGAAAGTGAGCATTTCTTGATGTGGAGGGTGATAACGGTGAAATGACTTTGTGAGTGTGCTTAATACAGAGTGCAACCAAGGAGGGGGGAAGATTTGGAATGGTGTCCAGAATTCAAAGTGTATAGGAATATTGGAGAGACATATAAGATGTCCTCACCCTCCCCACCCTCCCAGGGGGAAGAGACAAATAGAGCCAGGGCCATTGAGACCTGTTTTGCATAGCAACAGTTTTGCAGCTAACCTCTAGAATGGTCATTTAACATATTTATAACTTTTAACTGGTTTCATAAATATGTTAAATACCTGTGGCCAAGTTTTGAGCCAGGGAGAAGGGAGTGATTTCTATCCAGGACGTAACTGGGGCTGGTCCACTGAGTTATAACCCCTGTGTGAGAGCTTGGAAAAAATTGGCTCCTGGACATGAGGGGATTAACTGCCCAGGTGAAGGGAGAGCCACGTGGTTTGGAGCAGAATGAAGATGTGGCAGCCATTTAAGAGAGAGCCACGCGGTTTCAGCAGAGTGAGGACCCCTCTTGGTGAGGTGAAAGAAGGAGCCACATGGTTTTGGCAGAGTGCAGACCCCCTCTTTCCCAGTTGAAAGGGAAAACCACACAGCTTTGCCAGAATGGAGATCCCTGCAGCCAGGTGAAGAAGAAAGCCACATGCTTTTGGTGGAGTGTGGACCCCTGCAGCTTTGGTAGAAGAGGCCCACGTGGCTTTGGGGTGCCTCCTTTGGCTGCGTGGCCTGGAAAGCAAGAGAGACTTTGACTGGAACTGGGTACAAAGAACTCTTGCCAGTGGACCATGAGAGGGTACTACAGTACTTTGGATTAACTAGAGAGAGATCCTGCCTGCACGGTGACACAGCTGACGGTGCCAGTGGTCTGAAACACAAACGTGTGCTCTTTTCCTGATTTACAGTACCTGGAGTTGAAACAGTGGGAGAAGGGAGCTGTGTGGGTGTAGGAGTACACCCTAAAGGACTTTGATATTCTAGTGGAGGCATTAGGCCTGAATAGTATTAAATAAACATTTTGTTTCCTTTTCACATATCTCTGGCATTGAGAGATGTCTTTCCAATTGGTGGCAGACAGAAGAGCCCAGTAGATACTAGTATTCTGTCCTTGGGTGGGGCCCCTGTTGTATAGCAGTTTTTGGAATCCCTAGGTGGGCCAAGTATTGCCCCCCACCCTCGGACCTCTTGTTTGGTAACAGGCTCATTTCAAATAGATTACCATGTTGAATGCTTGGGGCAAGAACCTGAGAAGGGTTATGACTGTCCCGTGAATGTTTGCAATGAGTTGGAATCTGGGAAGAGGGGGAGCCTGGTTCAGGTTCTGGGATACAGGGTTCTCTTAGTGTTACAGAACAAGAGGTCCGATGGAGGGGCAATACAATATTTGGCTTACCTAGGAATGCCAAAAACTGCTATACAACAGGGGTCCCTCCCAAGGACAAAATACTAATATCTACTGGGCTCTTCTGTCCACTGCCAATTGGAAAGACATCTCTCAATGCCAGAGATTTGTGAAAAGGAAACAAAATGTTTATTTAATGCTATTTAGGCTTAATGCCTCCACTAAAATATCAAAGTCCTTTAGGGTATACTCCTACACCCACACAGCTCCCTTTTCCCATTGTCCCAACTCCGGGTACCGTAAATCAGGAAAAGAGTCCACGTCTGTGTTGCAGGCCACTAGCACCATCAGCTGTGTCACCGTGCAGGCAGGATCTCTCTCTAGTTAATCCAAAGTACTGTGGTACCCTCTCATGGTCCACTGGCAAGAGTTCTTTGTACCCAGTTCCAGTCAAATCCTCTCTTGCTTTCCAGGCCATGCAGCCAAAGGGGGCACCCCAAAGCCACGTGGGCCTCTTCTACCAAAGCTGCAGGGGTCCACACTCCACCAAAAGCATGTGGCTTTCTTCTTCACCTGGCTGCAGGGATCTCCATTCTGGCAAAGCTGTGTGGTTTTCCCTTTCAACTGGGAAAGAGGGGGTCTGCACTCTGCCAAAACCACGTGGCTCCCTCTTTCACCTCACCAAGAGGGGTCCTCACTCTGCTGAAACCGCGTGGCTCTCCCCTGCATGTCTGCAAGTGTCCTCACTCTGCCCCCAACCCAGTGGCTCTCTCCTCATCTGGGCAGTTATCCCCTCATGTCCAGGAGCCAATCTTTTCCAAGCTCTCACCCAGGCACTTTACTCAGGAGCGCAGCCCCTAGTTCTCCTGGGATCAAGCTACTCTCTTCTCCCTGGCTCAAAAGTTGGCCACAGCTATTTAACATATCTATGAAACCAGTTAAAGGTTATAGATGTGTTAAATAATTATTCCAGAGGTTAGTTGCAAAACTATTGCTATGCAAAACACCCCTCAATGACCCTGCTCCATTTGTCCCTTCCCCCTGGGGGGGTGAGGACATCTTATGTCTCTCCAATATTCCTATACACTTTGAACTCTGGACACCATTCCAAATTTTTTGCACCCCTCCCCCCTGGCTGCACCCTGTATCATTAGTTGGCAGCAGTGTGGGAAGTAGAAGTGTGGGGACAAGGACAATGATGATTCATGTCTTGAGTGGGTGCAGGACATTACAAGTACTTAGTGTCTCTTCAAGGAGATGAGTGGGTGTGGGTGGCACATCATTAGGGCCCAAAACCCTCTGACTGTGTGTCATCTAGATGAGGGCTGAGGATACAGGACCATTGGTTATGAACACCATACTCATGACTGTTCCACACAAAATGGACCCCCTTTGTTGGGAGATACTTTTTTCTTATAAATTTTTGTGAGGGCAACTTTGCCTGCAAGTTCCCCCATCCACCACTGATGAAAATAATACTGCCAAGGCATGATCCACTTGGGGAGTAAATATGGTCAATCTCTCACAGGAGAAGGAGCAAGAGCCTTTTCCTCAATAGGCTTTAATTGGGTTCATTTTGCACAAGAATACAGATAAGGATCAAACAATAGATAGCATTCAAAGAACTATGAGGGCTTATTCTCAGTCAGGGTAAGATAGCTAAAGAGCCATAAAACTTTGAGGAACAAACTTCTTGCTTGGACCCTTGTCATTTAAATGAGAGCATTCTAAACAAAGCAGGTTTCACAGGATTTGACACGTGACATATTCTTTCTTAGGCCTGATCACTTGGGATCCCACTCTAGCCTGCAAAGACCTGCGCTGGCTTCTCAGTCATAGCTTTTTAGGCTTAAGTGGATTAGAGCCAGGAAGTGCTTCTCCCAGAAGGAAAAGAGGACTCAGGTTATGTCAGAATAGCTGGGGGGTGAGGGTCCATCACTTCCTCTTTGTGGAAGCACCCCAAAGTCCTTCCTTGAAGGCCTCCCAAGTGATCATGTCTGGCTGAGGTTGCCCCTCCTTGGAGGGGTCTTACCTGTCTCTGACTAACCCACTGAGTTCTGGGGGCAGGGAATGAAGCAGAAACAGCACTGCTACCAGAGACAAGCTTTGTCTTCTTAGTGGCTCACAGCCAGAGGTCGCTCATGCAGCCTTATCTATGGGGAGCAGTTGCAACTCCTGAAACCAGGCAGAACGTTTCCCATTGAATTTTCACTTGGACTTTTTCTTAAGTGTATAACATTCATTTCCCTCTGCTCTCACCTGGCATGGAATGAGAATAATGACAAGACCTACAACAGCGTCCACGCATCCACTTACCATGTCTCACAGTCTCTAAATCTCCTTAAAAATTGGGAAACAAGCAAAAAAAAAACTGGGAAACAGAAACACCCAGGTATGCCCTGAAATGTGTCTCTGGGAAGCATCACAGGGACATGTGAGAGAGGGAAGGGCATATCCAGTTTGAGTGCCTTCTGGGGCAGGTGAGGACACGGGTTACTAGGCTGACCAGCTCTATGGAATGGGGGTCCTTTCCCCTTCTTCATTTTGGCAGAAGGGACAGGAGTGATTTAGAGAGCACAAGTGTTCCCTCGGGTATACCTTTGTCCTTTGCTGTAAGCTTTCTCACCAATTCTATCCCTCCAAATCCACCTCTCTTTCCTTCATGCTGTTGCAGTCACCTAGTACCCTGGGCTCCTCAGGGATATCCCACATCACCTGCAGAACACTGGTGTCATCACTGTCACAGATGTCAACTCAACCCCATGTGGCTGCACCATCTTCTCACTCCCAGCTCTCTTATCCACACAAGGGGAATCTACTGTGACATTTGTCACCTGCAGAGATCTCATATCTGATCCATGTGCCCCAGCCCTCACTGTGCACTATTAAATATTGGGGACTTCAGTGGGGATTTTCTAGGTGTGGAGGGTGTGTGAGACTTGGGGAAGCAACCCCATTTTTATTCTTTTACAAGTCTGCTAAAGCCCATCATGTGCTTCACCTCAGTTTAATGGTTTAATGAATGATATGACTACTTTTCACTTTGATTTTCCTCCATCTGTCACCTTGGCCCATTATGAGTTCCCAGTGTCCTTTCTAGCATATCAGCCTCCACATCACCTGACCAGCATCTCAGGTGAATGTGGAGATGGCAGGTTCCAGACAGACTCTCTGTGACAAGGAAGAAGATCCTATGGTTCACACATATCCCAAAACACCTACTAGCCAAGAGTGAGTGCCTGTGACTCTGTAATTAGGTTACTCCAGGGCCGCTGCAGCTCATGTGGACTGGGCCCTGAGCAAGTCTCCTGATCAGCTCACCCGTGGGAAGGGGCTTCACTGCCTTGAGGGAAGTGACATGAAAGAAAGAACACAACAGGTTTAACCTGTCTCAGCTGCAGGGCTTGAGCTGGACTCTGGGCAGCAGAAATTAATGAGCATGGCTCATTCCCTAGAGCTGGACTGGGACAGAGGCTGCACCTGCACCACCACCTGCAGGATCAGGGGCCTCAGCCAGGTCATGGGGAAGATGAATCTTTACTTTGTAATAATTTTACATCAAATATCATTTTATATAAAATTATGATTATCCAATCTGGAAATTATAATGCTACCTCACATGTTTTTGTTTTTTCTATTTAGGTAGTGGTTTGTACTAAATCTTAATTTGTTTAAATATGCACCTGAATAAATCATAGGATTAAAATAGTGTGATCCACTCATCTTGATCATCATTAATTTTTAAATGTAGAAAAATGGGGTGTCCTTTAACCTGATTCCAAGGTACCTCATTTCTCAAGCACTCTCCTAACTGAGACCCACTCAACTGAGTCCAAGACAAGAGATGTGCTCAGGACACATAAAGAAATGGGAAAATAACCTCTGTTCCTCCCCACTTATGAGAACAGAGTCCCCCACATGTCAAATTATCTCCCATATCTAGGGTACATCCTCCCCTGGACTGTGGGAGCTCACAGCTCTCTCCTCACATGGGGCTGAGGTCTTTGGGGAAGGAAGAGCTGTGCTCTAGAAGAAGATGTGACTGCTGGATCTCATCCTGTTCCTGGTGACAGCCTCACATGGTGAGTATCTCAGATGTTAGAGACTAGTCTATGAGATGTGTTGACTTCATGTGACTGAAAGGGACTGATGCTCCTTGTCCCCAGGTGTCCTGTCCCAGGTGCAGCTACGTAAGTCAGGCCCAGGACTGGTGAAGCCTTGACAGACCCTCTCCCTCACCTTCACTCTCTTTGGATTCTCTTTAATAAGTCATTATGTGCACTGGACTCGCAGGGCTCCAGGGAAGGGGCTGAAATGGGTCAGTGTTATATACAGAGATGAAAACACAAACTACAACCCAGGGCTGAAAATTCCAATTAGCGTCACAAGGGACATTTTCAAGAATCAAGTTTATTTAACACTTAGTGGCCTGAGAGCCAAGGACACAGGCATGTATTACTGTGTGAGAGGCACACAATGAGAAGGAGTCCACATGAGTCCAGGCATAAACCTCTCTGAAAATGATAGGGGCTGCTCACCATACAAGGGAGCACTTGGCAGACCATGGGAATATATCTCACAAACCACAGAACACAAACCCAGGGGCAGGTGTGGGCCTGTTTGGGAAGGAAGGGGCTTCCCATTGGAAGCAGTGAGTTCCCCTCAGAGCTTTTAGCTGTACCTAGGGTGCTTCCTTCTCTGTGAATCAGATTTTTTAGACTTCCACTGAAAAAACTGAATAAAGAAGTAAATCAGTTTGCAAATGAAAAACCACCAAGTACCACCAATCTCTCCTTCACCAGGTTCTTTTTTTCTTTCTTAACAAAGTACATTGCATTTTATTATAAAATTATACTTAAAACGCAATCTATGAGTGTTTGATCCATAAGAATAAATTCTATGTTTGTACTAAAATATAAGTAAACATTTATGGCCACTTAATATTTTAGAATCTAAAACAACATACAAGTCCTTCTAAACTTAGAATAAGCAAACTAGGGAAAATCCATGAATGAAATTCTACTCAGCCATGAAAATAATTATCAATCGATACAAACATCAATGCTAGTGAGTCTCAGGAATCAATCAATGTGGAATGTTCCAGGCTCAGAGACTCCAAAGGGGTGTATCCTGGTGCTCACAAGTCCACCCCAGGAGTACAGTAGGAGGTTGGGCTTTCTGAGCCTTTCTCATTGTTACCATGGGGAAGCTGCAGTCTGTGTGGATTGACCAAACCCTCCTCAGCAAGGCCTGATGAATGGACAGCTCCACACAAAGAAACAAATAGCTCCACACTCCTGTAAATGCAGTCTCTACCACCAGGTCTTCTGTAGTCCTGACAGCAGCGGGCTCCTCCAAGTGCTTCCATCTTTGGTTTGCCCACAGGCACAGGGTTTCAGGACAGCCAACACTTCACTGATTCCCCATCTCCTGCCATTGCCTTTCACCACACCTGGACCACAAGCACCTCCATATGTCACTGGAAATGGCGTCATCT
This sequence comes from Artibeus jamaicensis, assembly GCF_021234435.1. NCBI lineage: Eukaryota > Metazoa > Chordata > Mammalia > Chiroptera > Phyllostomidae > Artibeus > Artibeus jamaicensis. The sequence goes on along the minus strand of NW_026521899.1, from coordinate 24,733 downwards.
CCATAGTAATAGAACTGAAAATCTATGTGATGACTGATTCCCAGCCCTTTTCCGGACAAAATGCAAAGGCACATTCTTCAGCTGCTGTTGGAGAAAAACATGAAATGACACTCCACACTCAGTAAGGAGCTGAGTGCTCAGATCTGATTATGTGTCAGATCCCATCTCCATGACCCTCCTACCCTGGTGTGTAAATCCTGCCATGAAACTGAGGGTGGGACTGTGAAACACCCAGGTTCCTAGGGGTGCTGTTCCCAGGACATGATCTTGATCCCAAGAGTGGGATGGATTGGATGAGAGAGTCCTCTCTTTCTGTAGCACCAGTTGGGAGCTCGAGTTCTGCAGCCACCTGATTCTGTCTGAAGGAGGAACACTGATGTCTCCCCCTCTGGAGGTGTGTGGCCAGGCAGCATGGAGTTCCTGTCCTTCTGAGGAGTTCCCATTGCTGAGCAGGAACAGGGAAGGGAGTGCGTGTACCTTCATTTATGTTGTCTAGTTATTCCCACTGTTAGCATCTTTTCTGGAGTAAAATTTTCTTCATCATCATGTTCCAATAAGACCATCTACAGTCACATTAAAGATTTTTAAAAATGATTTCTACCTTCTGACTGGGACTGAAAACCTTGTAGCTCTTCACACCCATATGCTGGAGTTGAAATTCTGTCTGCCTCTTTTTGTTGTAGTGAGAACTCCACATGAACTCTACCCTTGACACAAACTAAATGCATGTGCTGCTTGATTATCCCAGGTGCAGCAATGGATAGTCAACCTTTGGAAACTAAGCATCCTGTATCACAGAATGCTTCTTCCTTGAGAAGGCATATTCCCTGTCCCTCGCCCACCAGCTCTAGGCAAACACCAAACTGCCCTGGGCTACTAGATCTTGACTGGCTGAGAGTCCTGATATAAAAGGAACCATTTGGTGTTTGCTCAGCTGTGCCTGCATCACTTTACTCAACATGATGTCTTCATGATCGATCTGAGTGGTTTCATGCAGCAGGGTTTTCTTGTAATTATTGAAATGACGATATAAAAAAGAACAAAATAAGCAGTAACCAGTGCTTATCTGAGATAAAATATAAAAGCTGCTTGGGAAGCATGAATCAGGCAGGAGCCCTAATACTGCTCTTACTAGGAGTGAAGGCAAGGGGTGTTTGTGAGACAGGGAGGCATGCAGATACAGGACTAGAGGGGAGGAGCTTCTATCACTGAAGAGAAGCTAAGTCAGTCATTACCTGCACAAGGTGATGCAGATTCATAAGATTGTCTGCAATTTTCAATCCAGTAGTCAGAATACCTCTTCCCTGTCAGCTGTGCAAATGGTTGTGTGAACTTCAATGTTGGGACCCAGTGCAAAGGTGACTGTACTGAGTCCACACCCTGTACAGGTTGGAGAAGGAAGATGTGCTAGGCGGTTTGACTGGAATGGCTGTTCCAACTCTATTTTAACATGGTACCACTCCTGTCATCTTCTCCCAGTGACAACCCTTCACATGTGATGTGTCCACCACAAATCCATGAGTCTACAACAGTGTGGCTCATTCTAGGCTCCAGCCCTAAAGCAGACTCCAAGCCATGACTATGTCTCACAGTTCAGTCTTCCAGCCAGAAATACCGACTTCCCAAGTTCTTCCTCCTGTGTTGTGAGCACAAGCCTGCTCCCTGTGTCCCTGAGATGCACTGATTTAGGGACCTCAGTTCCCTGATGTCACACGGTTCTGGTCCCTTCTGATGTCTTAGTGCACATGGCCTGGCATCTGGTAGTGTCACTTCCATTGTGGTTTATGGCAGAATTCCTTGTATTTCAAGGCTGATTAGTAACTCTGCATTGTAAGTATATAGGCGATATCATTTATTCATCCCCTTAAAGACATTCAGATTGCTCCCAAGCCTTGGCCATGGTGGATAAAGTGGCAATGACAAGGAAACTCTCTTCCAAACCCAGACCGTGTTCTATAGAAAGAAAGCATTGGATGCTAGGTTGCTGGTCACAGAAAGCATTTCTTCATTCTGAATGGAGGGGCGCCACATTAATTTCCAACAGCTGCATCTTTTGAGCAGTGGTCTGCTCTGATGACTAGCTTAGGCTTAGTTTGCTTTTTGTTTTCTTCTCTTTTGGAAAGTTTATTGCATGTTGGTGACACTCGTCTTTTATGAAATATGAAATTAGAGTGTGTATTATCTGAGTGTGTGGCCTGTCTTTCAGTTTAAGTTGTTATGGGTTGTTATGGTATCAGTTATGATGGCACATATCCAAGGCACTGAATCAAGTCACACCTGTGTCAGGTGTGAGTCCAGCTGCTGCTGGCCCTGGGGTACCTCTAACAAGTCACATACTGTAGTTCACTGCTGGGGTTCTGCTTTAGTGCTGGATTCTAACCAGCTGCAGGGCACTGTGATAAGTTAGCCCATGGATTGCCTCAGCAGATGACAGCCCATGGACAGTAAGGATGGCTGGCCACTCCCAATGCAGTCAAATTCCCCAGTGGTCACAGCCCAGGTATACAGTCAATGTCTGAGCCCAGCGTCATGGAACAGACTTACAAGAAGATGGAGATGAATCTATGCCCAGAAATACTTTTGTGGGAACATTGGAAAATAGCAAGCGTCATGAGCTAAGACTTGCACTTAACAAGCTGAAGAAAGTCAGGGAATGTGTTTGAATTGAGGACAACTCATAGTACATATTTGAAAGAAGGATTCTGTGTTTTAATAAATGCTCTCAGACTCACACTGTCAGGCCATTTGCTGGCTCCATTAAAGATCTACCCTAAAAAAGGCAAATCTCGAGGGAACAAAAGGTAGTTGTGGCTTTGCCTCAATTCTCATTCTGTACAGGCTCCTCACAGTTCCACCCTCAATGACAACTTAAATACCAGGAATTACACCTGAACTTTCTCTTGGTTCTCTTTAGTGAGGTACAGCATGTCCTGTACACAAAGTCTCCAGGGAATTGTCAGGAACATGTCAGTACTATATGGGCTGGTGGAAGTAAAGACTGCATAACCACACTGAAATCTCATCTCAGTATCAGGAGGGACACCTGTGTGAGCCAAGTTTATTGAACACTGAGCAGTCTCACAGCTGAGGACACAGCCATGTATGACTGTGGGACAGACACACTGAGGGGAATCAGTGTGAGCCCAGACACAAACCTCCCTGCAGGAGACAAGAGAGCTGAGCTATGGAGGGCACTCAGGGACAAGGATTGTGTAGGTGCAGGTCACATGAAGGTTAAGTCTCAGTTTCATCTCTGGACAGGGGCTTCCCCTCTACCCAACATTCTAGATACATAGAAAAGTGATCACCATGATAAGTCTAATGTAGATAATTCTCCTCCACTTAAATGCACTGGGCAGATGCATATTGTCTTTCACTTGGATCTCTTCCATTAAATACCTTCGTTGTAACAGTTAGTGTTTGTTTTAGGTTTAATGGACCACAAAGTGCCCAAAGATCCAGCTGAAAGTCATTCCGGAGTTTGTCCAAATGTGTTTACAAGTAAACTTACCTTTGTACTGGTCTCAGAAAAATAAACTGTTTTCCCCAATGTAGGTGGGAACTCTCCCCTACACTAAGGGACTGGCTGGAAAAAAACAGTGAATGGGAGAAAATTAACCCCTTCTCACCTGAGTGCTGGATTCTGAGGTGACTCTTGGACAGAGGTCTTCTCCTGCCTTAGGACCCTGGTTCTCAGGCGTCACACCTGGCTGAGTTACAGCAACAGCTTTTCTGGGTCTGCTGCCTGCAACCTGCACCTCATGAGACAGAGATTTACCATTCTCCAAAAATATGAGCACCAAGTCTATACAAAAATAAATGCAAATATAATTTTGTATCTCATTCTCTGGAGGGCCATGCCCTTTGCTACCATGAATTACAAAGCATGCAACTTTGTCCAGGTTTTCCCACCAGAGCCCACACATGCGTTTTCTTAAAACAGTACTGGGCGCTCAGTGAACAAAGGGAAGATCCCATTAATGTCACATTATAATTTGCAAAGCTGATACATAACATTCCATGTGTCTTAGAGCCAGGAGGCCCATAGGAAAAAACAGAGCCTCAGGAAGACACAGAGGAGATTTCTGAGGATGTATAAAGCAATATTGTCTGGCATCACCGAGACTTTGGTAAATTACGCTGATGAGAAGCCACAGCAAACGAGTCCTCAGTCATTGAGTTGAAAATAGTTTTGACCAGACGGTAGAAGGACAGCAGCGGTACAGTAGTCTCTGGGATGGAGCAAAGAGAAACAGCTGGTGCAGGGTAGGGGAACAAGCACCCAGTGGCGAGAGCCCAGTGGTGCATGGGACAGCCTTCAGTGCCCAGACGGCTCCCTCCCTAGGATTTTTGGGCCGGGGACCTGCCAAGTGGCCCAACCAGAGGGGAACAGAGGTTAGTTCAGCCTGTGCATACATACTTCGAAGGTCCTGCGCCTGGTGGGAACTGTGTCTGGGAGAGTGCCTTATGGTGCCTGGGACAGCTTTCATCGCTCAGATGGCTCCCTTCCTGGAATTTTTCCATCCGGCAGGCCAAATGGCCCAGGAAAAGAGGTGTGAAAGGAATTTCAGCTTGCGAGCAATTTGGGGAACTAGTTGCCCAACAGGCAGTGTATCTGGGCGAGTGCCTGAGGGCGCCTAGACCAACATTCAGCACCCAGAAAGCTCCCTCCCTAGGATTTTTGGGCGGGGAACTGCCAAGAGACCCAACCAGAGGGGAGCAGAGGAGATTTCAGCCTGCACACAGTTCTGGGTCCAGCGCCTGGCGTGGTGCTGCTCCATCCCTAGGTTTTTTTGGCAGAGGTGGGCCAGGGGACCCAGAGAAACACAGGAGCAGAAGGGATACACACCACGCAGCGTGCCATGACGTGTGCACAAAGTTTCTAGGTCGGGGCCCAGTCCTCAGATCAGCTCCCGGCTTCCAGTCCACCCCCCTCAGACTATCTGGAAGCCCTGGGCGCTAAGGGGTCCTGGGAAAACAGCTGAGACCCTCAACCCCCTTCTGTTCTGGCCAAGCAAGGTGGGGTGCCAGGAGAGACTTGTTTGATAGAGTTTTCGGAGAGGGTGTGGAGGACAAAGGGCCCCAACCAAGGACTCTCCCTCCCTGGTTGGCAGTCCAGGAGAACTGAGAGGTACAGCGTGGGACTCTGAATCCAATAGACACAACAGCCTGGTCTGCTTCACACCCAGCTTGGCAGCGAACCCAAGATTGGGCAGAGGGCCTAGAGCATCCCAACAGAACAGGGGCAGGTCTGTGCTCAATCCCGAGGGAACCAGGCAACGAGGCCGGTGCAGGTGCCTGCAAACACAGCAAACCAGCCCATGGCGGTAACCCCTGGGAAGGGAGCGCTGTGAGGAAGTCCTAGTTCCCCATTGTAGGGAGCTGTGGAGAGGCGCCAAGTGTCTGGATCCTGAGAGGGGCTGGCTGAAAAAATCACAATGGACCATCAGCCAACTGCAACCAGAAAAACTGGTTCAGCTAGTTTGAAGCCTACAAGTGACATTTCCTTTTCTGATGTTGTTTTTGGGGGATTATTTTTGTTTGTGTATTTTTGTTTTTTGTTTCTTGTTTTTTTTACTTTACTTTATTATATTTTTATTTTTTCTTTTTTTACTGTTCTTCCTTCTCCATTCCTTTTCCTTATCTTTTTGCTTTTTTAAAGTAATCTCTTATTTTTTTAAATTTTATTACTGTTTCATCTTTCCATACTTTTGTCCTCTTTTCCCGGATTTCCTGTTTTATTCCTTCTTCTTTTCTTTCTAAACTTATTGCTCTTTCTTCCATTCCCCTACCATTTTTTCTTTCTTCCTTTTATTTCTTTCCTTATCATTTCTTTCTTTTACCCACAAGAGTCACAATAAACTTGAAAATATGAAAAGACCAGAGCTGGACCCATAGAAGAAGCCTCCCAATAGTAGAGTCAGAGAGACAAATTGCACATTGCTGTAGGAGAGAAGCCAAAAGTTGTTGCATATTTGAGTAGGTGGAAGCAGAGAACGACAGGATAACCAAAAGAGACTGCACTACTGAAATTCACAGGCATTCCACCACAAAAGTTTACACCATAAACCCATGGTGTCAAAACAGATTAATCTAAGAAGCTAAGGCTAACAAGAAGAGTATCCCAAACAATGGGAATACAAACAAACAATCCCCAAATGAAAGGAAAGGAGGAACCCTCAGAAAAAATGTTAGATGAAATAGAGGCAAGTCAACTATCAGATACTGAATTCAAAGCACTGGTTATCAGGAAGTTCAAAGAGCTCACAATCAGCTGCCAGAAACTACAGGGGAGTTATAATGATCTCTCCGCGAACTATATCAACATGAAAAAGGAAATGGAAATTATTAGCAAGGGCCAAGAAGAAATGAAGAATCCAATTTCTCAATTAAAAAAACACAGTAGAAAGCAGAGGACTTCTGCCAAGATGGAGGCATAGGTGAATATCCGTGCCTTCTCACACAACCAAGTTTAGAGTCAACTACATATTAGCAACAGAAAACACGGCCAAAACACAGAAAATTGAACTTTTCAGAAGTCTGTTAACAACAAATTCTTCAGTCTGACCTGTAAGGGGTGAAACCAGCCGTTTGTGGAGCGGAGTTGCACAGCTAAACTCGGTCAGACAGACCCAGGAGCATGAAAACCAGGCACAGGTTTGGACCTAGTGAGCAACCCAGCGATTGACCAAGCAAGCGACCGCGGGGAAACAGCAAGGAGCAGGGCTGTGGGTTGACTGAGGTCGTGCATTTGTGCACGGATAGACAAGGGAGGGAGTGGGCAATTTGACCGGGACCCAGCAGGTCCCCGTGGCTTGGGGCAGGGAGCGCACCGCCATTTCTCAGATCTGACCCCACCTCCAGATACAGTATCATAACCCAGCGACTCTGAGTGGCCCAGCCCTGGTGAACCACCTAACACTCTGCTTCTCACACTGCAGTGTGAAACAGCAGATGGGGTCGCCATGTCCCCACTCTGACTATGCCCCCACATACAGCATCACAACCCAGGAACCTGGGAGTCCAAGGCGCTGCTTCTCACAATTAAAGGACACGAACAGACCAAATATGGCTCAAGAAGATCTCAAAGCCTCAGAGCCTATAAATCTAAGCAATGAAGAAATAGCAAAATGCTCAGATGCACATTTTAAAACACTGGTGATCAGGATCCTCACAGAACTGGTTGATTATAGCCACAAATTAGACAAACGTATGAAGGAGAAACTAATTGAAATACATGGAATTGCACAGAACACCAATAGCAATGAAAAGGAAACTGGGACTCAAATCAATGGAGTGGACCAGAAGAAACCAAATAATGGCCAAACAGAAAAGAGTCAAGAAGCAAGAATTCAAAGAAATGAGGAGAGTCTTAGGAACCTCCAGGACATCTTTAAACGCTCCAACATCCAAATTATAGGGGTACCAGAAGGGGGAAAGGCACAGCCACCAGCGAAAAACTTATTTGAACAAATAATAAAGGAGAATTTCCCCAATCTGGCAAAGGAAATAGACTTCCAGGAAATCCAGGAAGCTCAGAGAGTCCCAAAGAACTTGGACCCAAGAAGGAACACACCAAAGCACATCATAATTATATTAGCCAAAATTAAAATGAAGGAGAGAATCCTAGAAGCAGCAAGAGCTAAGGGTACAGTCACTTACAAAGGAGTCCCCATTAGACTGTCAGCGGATTTCTCAAAAGAGACCTTACAGGCAAGAAGGGGCTGGAAAGAGGTATTCCAAGTCATGAAATCCAAAGACCTACAACCAAGATTGCTCTATCCAGCAAAACTTTCACTTAGAATGGAAGGACAGATAAACTGCTTCTCAGATAAGATCAAATTCAAGGAGTTCATCATCACCAAGCCCTTATTATATGAAATGTTAAAGAGACTTATCTAAAAAAAAGAAGTTAAAGAAACATGAACAGTGAAAGGACAACAAACTCACAGTTATTAACAACCACACCTAAAACGAAAGCAAACTAAAAAGACAGTTAGATCAGGAGTGGAAACATAGAAATGAAGATCTCAAGGAGGTTTAGCAACAGGGGAGTGGGAGGAGGAGAAGGGGGGAGAAGGTACAGAAAATAAGTAGCATAGACAGTAGATAGAAAATAGATGGGGGGGGCAAGAACAGCATGGGTAATATAAAATCTAAAGAACTTGAGACACATGGACATAAACTAAAGGGGGGTAATGGTGGGGATGGGGGGTAGGGTGGAGGGGAATGAAGGAGGGGAATAGAATAACTGTAACAGCATAATCAATATAACAATTAAAAAAAAGAAAGCATTAAAAAGAGGGTAGATGAAACGGAAGATCGTATTAGTGAATTGGAGGACAAAGTAGAAAGCATCTCACAGAAAGAACAGTAAAGGGAAAAGAGGCTCAGAAAAAATGAAGAGGGATTAAGAGAAATGCAAGACAATATGAAACGTAATAATATACAAATAATAGGAATACCAGAAGGAGAAAAAGAACAAAAGATAGAAAACATATTTGAAAGAGTAATGAGAGAAAATTTCCCTCATTTGATGAGAGAAAAAGTCACACAAATTTAAGAATCACACAGAGTCCAATTCAAGAGGAACCAAGGAGGCCCACTTCAAGACACATCATCATCAAAATGGCAAAATTCCAAGACAAAGAGAGAATCTTAAAGGCAGCAAGGGAGAAAAAAAGAAATAACATTCAGGGGAGACCCAATAAAGTTAGCCACTGACTTCTCAATGGAAACACTCCAAGCAAGAAGAGAATGGCAAGAAATATTCCAAGTAATGAGAAACAGAGGCCTACAAACAAGGCTACTTTACCTAGCAAGGCTCTCAATCAAGATAGAAGGCCAAATAAAGAGCTTCCAAGACAAAAGAAGCCTAAAAGAATATGCCTCCACCAAACCAGCTCTACAAGAAATACTAAAATGACTGCTTTAAGGGAAGGAAGGATAAGAGGGAGACAGAGAGGAATACAGATACAAAAATGGCAATGAATAAGTACCTGTCAATAATAACCTTAAGTGTAAATGAATTAAATGCTCCAATCAAAAGACACAGAATAGCTGCATGGATAAGAAAGCTTGACCCACACATATGCTGCCTACAAGGGACCCACCTCAGGACAAAAGACCATCACAGACTAAAAGTGAAAGGCTGGAAACAAATTTTCCAAGCAAATGGACAAGAAAAAAAAGCTGGGGTAGCAATTCTATTATCAGATAAAATAGACTTAAAAAAAAGAGCCATAAATAGTGACCCAAAAGGTCACTTCATAATACTCAAGGGAAGAATCCCCCAAAAAGACATTAACATCATAAATATATATGCACCCAACATAGGAGCACCAAAATATATAAATAAAATCTTAGAGGAATTCAAGAAAGATATAGACAGCAAAACAATTAGAGTGGGGAATTTTAACAGCCCACTATGAAAAATGCACAGATCTTTGAAACAAAATATCAAAAAAGACATTGTGGCATTAAACAACACCCTTGATGAAATGGACCTAACTGATATATACAGAGCTCTTCACCCCAAACAAGCTAAATACACATTCTTTTCAAATGCACATAGAACATTCTCAAAGATAGACCACATGATAGGACACAAAACAAGCCTCAACAAATTCGAGAATATTGAAATCATACCAAGCATTTTCTCTGATCACAAGGGACTGAAACTGGAAACCAACCCCAAAGGAAAAAACCCAAAGCACCCAAAATCATGGAGACTGAATGGTATGCTATTAAACAACGAATGGGTCAAGAATGAAATTAGGGAAGAAATCAACACGTTTCTGGAAACAAATGAAAATGATCTCACAACAACCCAAAACGTATGGGACACAGTGAAAGCAGTCCTCAGAGGGAAGTTTATAGAAATACAGGCCTACCTAAAGAAGATAGAAATATTTCAAACAAACAACGTTACTCTATGCCTGCAAGAACTCGAGGAACAACAACAAAAACAGCCCAAAGCAAGTAGAAGGAAGGAAATAACCAAGATCATCGCAAAACTAAATGACATAGAGATTAAAAGCACAATTCTAAGGATCAATGAATCCAGGAGTTAGTTCTTTGAAAAGATAAACAAAATAGACAAGCCTTTAAGTAGCCTCATCAAGAAAAGAAGGGAACAGACATAAATAAACACAATCAGAAATGAAAAAGGAGAGATTACATCTGATACCACAGAAATAGAAAAAATTGTAAGAAATTTCTATGAAGAACTGTATGCCAAGAAATTTGAGAACCTAGGGTAAATGGACACATTTCTATAAAAATATAATCTCCCAAAACTCAATGAAAAAGCAGTAGAAAACCTGAATAGACCAATAACAGCAAAGGAAATTGAAGCAATATTCAAAAAACTCCCATCACATAAAAGCCCGGGACCAGATGGATTCACAGGAGAATTGTACAAAGCATTTAAGGAAGAGCTAACCCCCATTCTTCACAGACTATTCCAAAAAATCCAAAAGAATGGAAAACTCCAAAACTCCTTTTATGAAGTCAGTATCATCCTAATTCCAAAACCAGATAGAGACACAACAAAGAAAGAAAACTTCAGGCCAATATCGCTGATGAACATAGACGCTAAAATCCCCAACAAAATATTGGCAAATCACATCCAACAATATATGGAAAAGATTATACACAATGATCAAGTGGGATTCATCCCAGGGATGCAAGGATGGTTCAACATTCACAAATCAGTAAATGTAATTCATCACATAAACGAAAGCAAAGACAAAAACCACATGATCAATAGACACGGAAAAATCTTTTGATAAGGTACAGCACCCATTTATGATAAAACACTGAGCAAAGTGGGAATTGAGGGAACATTCCTCAATATAATAAAGGCCTTTTATGAGAGACCTACAGCCAATATCATACTCAATGGGCAAAAACTAAAAGCTTCTCCACGAAGATCAGGAACAAGACAAGGATGTTCACTTTCACCACTTCTATTCAATATGGTATTAGAAGTTTTGGCCACAATGATCAGGCAGGAAAAGGAAATAAAAGGCATCCAAATAGAAAAGGAGGGAACAAAACTGTCACTGTTTGCAGATGATATGATAGTGTACATGGAAAATCATACAGACTCTACCCAAAAACTGCTCAAACTAATTAATGAATTTGGCAAAACAGCAGAATACAATGTCAATATCAAGAAATAAAATGCATTTTTGTATAGTAAAAATGAATCAGTAGAAGCAGAAATCAAGGAAAAAATCCCATTCGATACAGCAAAAAGAAAAATAAAATATCTGGGAATAAACCTAACCAAGGAGGTAAAAGACCTGTATGCAGAAAACTACACAGCACTGAAGAAAGAAATCAGGGAAGACACAAACAAATGGGAACATATACTTTCCTCATGGATTGGAAGAATTAACATCATCAAAATGTCCATACTACCCAAAGCAATATACAGATTCAATGCAATACCTATTAAAGTACCAATGGCATGTTTCACAGACATAGAACAAACACTTCAAAAATTTATATGGAATCATAAACGGGCCCAAATAGCAGCTGCTCTTTTGAGAAAGAAGAACAAAGTAGGGGGGATCACCATACCTGATATCAAACTGTATTACAAAGCCATTGTAATCAAAACAGCCTGGTACTGGCATAAAAACAGGCACATAGACCAATGGAACAGAACATAGAGCCCAGAAATCAACCCACCTCTCTACAGTCAATTAATATTCGACAAAGGGGCAGTAACATAAAATGGAGTAAAGATAGCCTCTTCAACAAATGGTGTTGGGAGAAGTGGACAGCTACGTGCAAGAAAGTGAAACTTGCGCACCAACTTATACCATACACCAAAATAAATTCAAGGTGGATAAGAGACTTAAATATAAGCCGTATACACCATTAAAGTCCTAGAGGAGAACATTGGCAAGAAAATGTCAGATATTCCACCTAGCAACATTTTTACCGATATGTCCCCTAGAGCAAGGAATATAAAGGAAAGAATAAACAAATGGGATCTCATCAAAATAAAAAGCCTCTGCATGGCTAAAGTAAACAGTATTAAATTAAAAAGACAACCAACTGTATGGGAAAACATATTTGCCAATGATACCTCAGACAAAGGTTTAATCTCCAAAATATACGAAGGACTTACACGACTCTACTCTGACACCCAACCCAATTAAAAAATGGGAAAAGGACTTGAACAGACACTTCTCCAAGGAGGACATACAGAATATTCAGAGACACATGAAGATATGCTCAATATCGTTAGCTATCAGAGAAATGCAAATTAAAACCACAATGAGATACCACTTTACACCAGTCAGGATGGCTATCATAAACAAAGCAACAAACAACAAATGTTGGAGAGGTTGTGGGGAAAAGGGCTCCTTAGTTCACTGTTGGTGGGATTGCAGACTGGTACAACCATTATGGAAGACAGTATGGAATTTTCTCAGAAAAATAAAAATCGACCTGCCTTTTGACCCAGCAATTCCACTGCTAGGATTATATCCCAAGAATCCTAAAACATCAATATCAAAGAACCTATGCACCACAATGTTCATAGCAGCACAATTTACAATAGCCAAGTGTTAGAAGCAACCTAGGTGCCCATCAGTAAATGAATGGATCCAAAAATTGTGGTACATATACACAATGGAATTCTATGCAGCAGAGAGAAAGAAGGAGCTACTACCCTTTGCAACAACATGGATGGAACTGGAAAGCATTATGCTGAGTGAAATAGGCCAGGCATAGAAAGACAAATACCATATGATCTCACCTGTAACAGGTAGCTAAACAACAAAACAAACAAGCAAGCACAATAAAAACAAAGACACTGAAATAGAGAACACGTGGGCAGCGACCAGCGGGGATAGGGAAGAAAATTTAAGGGGAAAAATGGGGAGGAATTTTGAGGAACAAGTATGAAAGACACAGGGATGAGAACCGGGGGGGTGGAATGGGAGGGAGGTGGGGAGATGGGGCAGGGGGGATGGGATGGGAGAAATAGAGAAAAAACTGTACTTGTAAAATAACTAAATAAAATTAAAAAAAAAGAAAATAATTCAAAAAACGAAAGAAAATAGTTTTTCTTCACCTTAGAAAATAACCAACGGCAACTTACCTTTAATTTGGGAACATTTCTGAGATACATATGAAGCAAAAAAGATTTATCTCACTCATCAGATTACTCTGAACATTTTCTAAGTAAGATTATTACTTGATGCAAGTGTCTAGTGCAATAATATGTGATAATGATAAGTTCAACTCAGAGGATAAATATGCAGTGTCTTAAATGACATTGTGACAACATAACTGACAGTTGATAAACCCAGCACAGGTCCATGGTGCTGTGTCAGTGGGGACATTCTCATACTCTCCTACATAGGGTCCGCATGTGACATTCTAAAGACAGAAAACCAATCAGATGCCCTTCTCTGTCTCTGGGGCTAAGAGAGATCTCAGTGCCTATGGGGCTGCTGAATTTAGAAGTTGGTGCCCACACCTGGAACTCTATGGGGGACCGTTGCATGTGGCATGGGGAATGTAGCCCAGCCCCCACTTGGAAAGGTCAATGGGGAGTGAGTTGGCACACAGGACTCATACCTACAGATATGGTCTTCCATGGGGAGCCAGGCCTGAATTGTACCTAGGTTGTTATGAGGCTTGCTTTTCCTAAAGCTCATTTACCCTGAATTGAGGCAGAAAATGTTTACTAAATATCTTCAAAGTAAATTCCTAAAATCTATGCTAAACCTCCCAAGGGCAAGTGTAACTAGTTCAACCACTTTTCTCTCTTCATTTGCCAATATCCTTCTTTTCTGATGAAATCATCAACACCCTCTCCTTTGTTTTCTGTAAAAGATAACCACGTACAGCCAACCTCTGCATAGTAAATGAGAACCATCCTTGATGTAATATGCCCAGAAAAGCAATAAAAGCCTGTCCAGGAAGGGGATGTGGCGCTTTTTCACTTAGAGAGTGGCCATGCCATCTCTTTTTCTCCACAGGACTTCTGTAGACACCATGACTTTATTCATCGCAGCCACAACACATGGACACTGCGATCCAGGGTCCACATTAGAACAGCATCACAGCTCCTACATGAGTGACCCTAAAGAAGACCATCTTTGAATGGGAGTCTAAGTAATGATCAGCACTGTCTGAATTTTCACCTGTGACACCTTGGTCAGTGCAGGAATGTCCATGAGGGTTGAACCTGAAAACCAAATAAAGGAGGAGATAGGGGAATCCTGCTGCAACTGAAAGGTGCACTTGAGAGTCACTTACCAGTATATCTCCCCATGTGATGTGGGGTCCGAGAACCATCAGGCAGGAGGTAAAAGAGAAGTTATTCATCAGGATGGAGCATCCATAAAGGACAAAAAGCCAGCATGTCCCTTGCAGAGCATCACATCACTCACTCACTCAAGAAGTCACACCAAGAACTAAAATCCATGCAGGGTTTCTGCCAATGTGAAATAAATAGAGAATAAAGTGACCTGGAGTTCACTGCAATAAAAATCAAAACTCTATGTGTGTATGTGATTTATAGAGCAGTATATATGCAGTGGAATGAGGGCCACATTCAAGGATACTCAGATAGGATCTTCAATCAGATGAAGTGGAGGGCATCATATGCCCTCAAAAACCCCAAGGTCTCTGGACTCAAAGGTGTTAGATGTGTAAGTCAACCTGGCAGCTCTGGGGAAGAGGTTCCCTGATGATTCATAGAGCACTGGGTAAGGAGCTCACTACAGATTCATCGGGGTTTAGTACAGGCAGTCTCTGTGCCCAGGATGTCGAAGCACATGGTGTCCCTGTGGCTGCATCCTGAAATCAGCACATAACCATGGAAGGTCCATTTCTAGTGAGTCCAGACAGGGACCTCTTACGCAAGGCACAATATGGGCAGCAAGAGACATGTGGGACTCAGAAGTTCAGGGTGCCTACCCCAGGTGCAGATGCACAGGGAGCTGGGGAAGGATTTCTCTGAGGGACTGGGTCTCCCACTTCTCAGAAAACATGTAAAATAAAATTGAAGTTGAGGTGACTTTAAACACCCTATTCTATCAGAGCATTTACCAAACTGTATAAGACATGATAACCACAGTCAATGGGGGTATATCTAGAGGTTCTATTATCTAAAATGTAAAAGGGGATGGAAGATTCTATTAACTCACTAGAGACACAGTTATGGAGACACACTGATCCAACAATAAGACATGCAGGCATCAAGGTCAGACTGGTCCTGCTGGTATCTGTGTTACCAAAGATGAACTCACAATAAGGAGCATGTTCTGTCAGGGCTTGTTCCTCACTTGGAGGGGTTATGTCTGCACAGTGGTCAGGGGCTTGACAAGGGACTTATATCCAATAACATCAATTTAGACTTGGACTCTGATTCTTCTACCCAGCATGGTCTCTGTGTTTTCTACCCTCTCAAAGGTGGGGTCAAAAATAACCTGTGAATCCCTTTCCTCATGAATATACAAATTAGAAGTATAATAGGTTAATATGAGTCTGTCTGTGCGCTATGAGCATCTCCCAGCAGCACACTCTCCCCTACAGAGATCCTGAAGTTAAATCTTCTAATCATGGACTGAAGCTTGATAGCATTCTTCCTGGTGGTGCTGGATACATTAAGGGGATCACCAGTACCTGTGTTGAGTTGGGAACCAGAGACAGTCAGGGGACATTTCCACTCACTCCTGTCTCCTTTCCATTGGTGCCCTCTCCTAGGTGCAGCTGGTGTTGTCTGGGGCTGAAGTGAGGAAGCCTAGGGCTTCAGTGAAGGTCTCCTGCAAGGCTTCTGGATACACCTTCTCCAGCTATGAGTTGCAGTGGGTGTTATAAACCTCAGGACAAGGCCTTGAATAGGTGGGGTGGGTTTACCCTAGTAGTGGAAGCACAAAGTTCTCCATGAAGTTCCAGGGCACAGTCACCATGACCACAGACAACTCTGCAAGCACACCCTGCATGGAGCTGAGCAGCCTGAGAGCTGAGGGGCACAAGTTTGCATTACTTGGTGATGAGATACAGGGAGGGAAGTCAGTGTGAAACCAGATACAAAATACTTTTTAGGAGACAGAAGGCTTGAGTTGAGGAGTATCGAGAACTGACCCATGTAGCAGTGGCAAATGTAGCTCAGTCCTGATTGAGAAAACTGCCAGGCATGAGGTGGTACACAAGAACCATGCCCACAGATCAGCTTTTTCGTGGAGAACTAGGCTGCTTTGAGGCTTGCTCTTGCTAAAACTCCCTCACCTTGAATTCAGGCAGGAAATGTTTACTGGATATCTTTAAAGTAACTTCGTAAACTGTGCTAAAACTCCAAGGATGGAGTGTAACCAGTTCAACCACATTTCCCCTTGCATTTGCAACATCCTTTTATTTGAAGTAATAAGAAACATCTTTTTTTTTCTTATCTGTAAAAGGTAATGACCTACAGTGAACCTGTGCATGGTAAAAATCCTCAAAGTAATGTTCCCAGAAAAGCAATAAAAGCTTGTGAATTTGTTTATTGCAGCCACAACACACAGAACTTGCTGGTCATCGTCCACATCATCTGGAGCATCATCTGGCACCCAGTAACAGAGACTCAGGGCTAGGAGCCACAGTTGTGAACAACGTATCAGCCTGATTGGAGAGTGTGCATCAGCTCAGGTGAGGGCCAATGACCCAGAGTGATTTTCAGTAAGATCGCAGTTTTGTTATATTTTGGAGGAAAAGAGAGTTCTTCCAAGGTTGCCCTGTCTTTTGGCCACTTTGCATCTATACCTTCTTTAGTAAGCATGAGCCTTGCTCTTTGCCAAGCACTTGCAACATCTCAGGGGCATTGATCAAGCAGTGACAAGCCACAAGGGTGCTTGCTGCTATAAGACGTTCATGAGAGGATAAGGGAGACTGTGGACCAGGAGAGGACACTAGGTTCCCCACAAGCCACAAGCAAAAGTCCAAGCAACAAGAAACACACTGTACAAACACTTGCAGGGCCATCCTCATGACAAAACCCCCAACTATGTTTAGGCTTGGGAGAAAGAGCAAAGACTTTCCATTTAATCAGCTTTAAAAACAGCAACGAGTTACAGAGCTATTTACAATCATCTAAGTAGATTTTTTTCTTTTTGGCCATCTGTTGCTGTCTTGTTGATTTTGTCTTTTCTCTCTGTCTTTTGCATAAGGAAAAGCAGATAGTGAATGAGTGTTTCAGTTTTGACTGGACTCTAAAGGTCACTTTCCAGAAGAATTTAGTGTTAGTCACGGGTTTTGTGTGAGAGCTTTTGGAATTGCCAAGCTCCAAGGACAAAAGGCACTTCCTTGACTTGAGAAATTGAATGTTCCCACATGAATCTGAACCTTGAAAGGGTATCTGGGATCAATTCATGAGATGTGCAGGGGCCTTACAGGGACCTCCAAAACAACTTCCTATAACCTCTGGCTCATCCAGGAAAGCGTGATATGAAGGTTGGTCACCTAGAACTTTGAGCCCTCCCTCGCAGTCTTAGATGCTTGGAGGAGGATCCGAGATCCAGAAGCAGGGTTAGTGTACCTGGAATGTCTGGTACCCCTCCCCAACTGTCTTTCACCAACAGCACATTTCGACCCCCCCACACTATATCCCCCAATACCTAACTAGGTTTCAGCACAGGTGAAAGACACCTGTGAAGACAAAGGTCTCTCAGACCCCTGAAAAAACAACAATGGAAAGTAAAAAGGAGCCTTTTAACAGCAATAATGGCTCTGGTTTCTGTGCTACAGCAGCTCCCCAGGGGGGTGACATGTGAGGTAAAGGAACAGCATCTCATTCTGCTTTTACAAAATATAAAGGGATACCACCCTGCTATTCCTCACAAGAGAACCTTAGATAGTGAAGTTTGGGAAAAGGCAAGCAACAAGCTAAAACCTTTACAGGACAGTGGTGTTTCTATCAGAGATAACAACTTAGTGATTTGGGGACTTGGAAGGACTGCTCTCATACCTATATGGGCTAAGAATCCAGAGCTAGTCACCGAGGAGGATGAGGAATCTAGTTCAGAGGAGGAAGTCATATATCATGTAGCAGGAGAACTAGCCATGAAAATTCCACCTGCAGCCCTAAAGGAGGACCTGTCTCATAGTCATTGCTCCTTTCTTTAACTCTGGGAGTGTTCTTCCTGGCAGGTTGTGTCACTACCAAGAAAGACAGAACTTCAAACAGATACCTTGTCAGGGCTTTGTGATATTGCCTTTGGCAGGCAGCAAAGGCTGGGGATTTAGATGTCCATTCAGCCATTCTCATTATAGTCAAGCATCAGAGAAATTTCCATGAGTCCCTTTCCTTTTGTCTTTACAAGGACTTAAAAAAGAGCATTAAAAATGTGCTTCGGTCTCTTTATACTAATAGGCTATTTCAAGCCATCACTGACAGCTGTAGTATGATTTCTTATGACTAGATTGCCCTGGCCAGGACAGTCTTAATGCCTGTTCAGTTTACAGTCTGGCATTAGGAATATTCTCTGAATATTCAGGCCACTTGGTTACTGAATTTCCAGTAACCAAGTGGCCAAAAATGCACAAATGAATAATCCTGTCATCCTGCCTATGCTGATTGGAACTGATGATTTTGCTACCACTGTAGATCAAGCCAGGATTAATCCTCAAGCTTTTCCTCAAAGTGCTTAAGTTTATCTCAGAACCATGAAGGCCATGTCTGATTCTGAGGCCAAGGAAACTTCTTCCTTCTTCAATATCCATCAGGGTGCTATCGAGGAATATATTGACTTTATTGATTTTCTCCAGAAAGCCATTGAATGACAAATTGATAAGCATAAAACTGCCAAAACTCTTCTATGGTAACTAGCTTATGAAAACATTAATACAGACTACAGAGCCATTACAGGACCCCTGTGAGTTACCATCAGAGACATCACTGAGTTTATCAAGGCTTGTCACAATGTTGGCACAGAGCAGGATAAGGACTCTCTCTTGGCTGCAGCAATTAAGGGAGCTTTGAAGTGTTATAACTGTAGAAAGCCCAGTCACCTGAGCAAGGAATGTCCGTCCACACTGAGAGGGGGCATGGGTAATGGCAAGTTTCGCCCCAAAGATTGCCCACACTTTGGCAAAGGCAGACATTGGGAAAAGGAATTCCACTGTAAATTCGACAAAAATTGCCAGCCCATTCAGGGGAACCTCCCAGGAGTCTCCCCCTGCAGTGCTCCTGACCCTAGTTGGAGCTTTTGAAACAGCAATCAATATCAGGGAATTCAAGAAAATGCAGTTTCCCAACTTCCTGCAGCCAACCATAAAAACACAGGACTGGACTTGGTCACCACCAACAAGCTCATCTTAAAGGAACAAGATCAAGTCATGTAGCACCCAGTGGTGTCTGGCGACCTCTGCCTCCAGAAAGAGTCGGTTTAATCTTAGGTAGATCCAGTATCACTACCAAAGACATTTTTGTTCAGCAAGTGGCCATTGACTCAGACTATCAGGGGAAATTAAAACCATCCTGAAAACATCTGGTCATTATTCCCTCCCAAATGCACATTTCCAGCTGTTCCTATTCCCCTATGTAACCTCAAAGACTTTAATTGCAGTGTGGGGAGAAAGAGGCTTCAGTAGTAGAGACAATCAATCAGTTTTTTGGACAGAATCAATTAAGTTAAATAAATCAAGCTTACCTGAACTCAGCAGTTATCCTTTAATTCTTCACTAGAGCCACTGAGATGTCCATGTTCTGTGAGGCCAGACAGCACATCCCATGCAGTGTTCAGCCTGGGCAGCAGGGGACACATGAGACCCATGAGCTCAGGGTGGCTGCTTCAGGATCTGGTGCAGAGGGAACTGGGGAGAGACTTCCTCTGAGGGCCTGAATCTTACTCTTGTCATAACTAAATCTAAAGTAAGTGTTGCACATATGGTTATTATAAATACCCAATTCCATCAGAGCATTTGCCAAACTCAGTAAGACATGAGAAGCACAGTCACTAAGGGTATTTATATGACTTCTTTATATCTGAATTCTAAGGAGATAAACAGATATTATTTAACTACCTCACTATGTGGAAAATTTTGAAGACACATTGGCCTAGTAAGAAAACATTCAGGTATCAAGGCAAGACTGGTCCAAATGGTTTCTGTGCCACTGAAAGGTATATTCAGAATGAGGAGCATGTTCTGTGGGGGCTGGTTCCTCACTGGGAGACACTGTGCCTGCACAGAGCTCAGGGAACAGCCAAGGGACACATATTCTCATATCTGGATTAGGACTTGCTCCATCAGACTCCCAGTCAGCATGGTCTTTGTGTCCTCTGCCTTCTCTCGGGTGGTGTCAGGGCTTCAGCTGTGAAACCACCTCGCACATGTATATGCAAGTGAAAAGAGGTAGACTAGGTTTAATGTGTGCCTGCCTGTGCCCTGAGAGCATCACCAACAGTCACACCCTCCCCCACAGACATCCTGATGGCACAGCTCCTCACCATTCACTGGAGCTGGAAAACACTTCCTGAAGACAGTGGCTAAAAGTAAGGGGTTCCCATTACCTGGTTGCAGGAGTGGACCTGGGAAGGTCGAAGGGTATTTCCACCCACCTCTGCCTCCTCTCCACAGGCACCCACATCTACACGCAGATGGTACAGTTGGAGTCTGAGCTGAGGAAGGCTAGATCCTTAATGAAGGTCTCCTCTAAGGCTTCTGGATACACCTTCACCAACTACTGGATGTACTCAGTATGACAGGCCTCCTAACAAGGGCTTGAGTAGAAGGGAGAAACTGATACTGAAGATAATGAAACAAAGTATTCACAAAAGTTTCACGGCAGCGTCACCATGGTTTTAGACAAGTCCCCGAGCATAGCCTACAGAGAGCTGAGTAGCCTGAGCAATGACAAGATGGCTGCGTATTCCCGTGCAAGAGAGAGTTTGATAACCCATATCCTGAGTGTATCAAAAACTTTGAGTAATGGGGCATCTGGTCTGGGCTGAGGAGATGACATGGTGATGAGCCTCCTGAATTCCTCCCACACAGTCAGTATCTGACTGATGCTGCTACATGCATGTCAGACACTCAGGGAGCCAGATGAATTACAAGGAAGTGTCTGGTAAGATGCTCCTGAGAAGACCCCTGTTATTTACTGTGATTGTGCAGGGTGCACATTGGGAGCCTCCTTGTCCTCAGAATGAGGAGTGTTCGTGGAGGTGTCATCTGGGAATCCTTGGTGTTTTCAGCTTTTAGAATGGACTGTAGTGTCTTCTAGAAAGTTCTAAGACACTATCCTGTGTCTGAACAATAGAATGTGTTTCAGAAAGTGAAAGAAGTTTAAAGTCAAGAAGAAATTTCTGTTCTTGCCTCTGACCAAGAATCCCACAGATGACACTGTAGAAGTAAAATCTAAGGTTGGTAGGTTTTTAACATTGCAGCACAGTTTTTTATATCTCAGTGTTCGTTCAGTCTCCCTCAGGGTGAGGTCCTATGAAGTCTCCTCACCAGAGACCACAGCTGTGTGAGTTTCTCTGTCCCTTGGCCCCTACTAATGTCATCACGTGGCAGGGAGCAGTGTTTGGATACCCTTGACAATGGAAGGCCCACATACAACCTGTACTACATTCCTATGACAACTGAACTATACACACACCTGGCACTGGCATCTATATACATTTATTTTTGTGGAGTCTGGAGGTCAGAGAGAGAGTGTCAGTTGAAATAAGGCTCATTTACCATACTTAGTATTTCACTCCCATGCATGGAGTCCCTTTTTCTACATTGCACATTGATACATTCAATGCATCAGGTTCAAGTTCAGTGGACACCCATCAGGTACAACCATAGTGACTGTTCCCCATGGGTCCCTTGCAGACATCAATACAGACAATGAGAAAAAGAGGAGATGGCTCTTCTGAAATTAAATATAGAGGAACCAAGGGGCTTAATCTACTCCCTCTCCTGCTCTCTGATTATAGCTAATTCGTATGTGCATGTAAACACAGATCCTGAGACTGAGCTTCAGGCTGAACCAGCAGTGATGAACAATTTTAATATAAAGTTACATAAACCATCTCCAGTAATGTGAAGTGCTTTGAATGGCTTATTCATCCTGTAATCAATGAATAAACATAAATCATGTTCTTCATACCAATTATGATTTTATTTACATCAATTATTTTCTATTAGTGGTTTCAATCTAGGTTTTTTAATTTTTTTTACTGATTATGCTGTTACAGTTGTTCTATTTCCCCCTTCATTCCCCTCCACCCTACCCCCCGTCCCCACCATTACCCCCTTTAGTTTATGACCACATGTCTCAAGTTCTTTAGATTCTATATTTCCCATGCTATTGTTGCCCCCTCATCTATTTTCTATTTACTCTCTATGCTACTTATTTCCTGTACCTTCTCCCTCCTTCTCCTCCTTCCACTCCCCTGTTGCTAATCCTCCTTGAGATCTTCATTTCTATGTTTCCACTCCTGATCTACCTGTCCTTTTAGTTTGCTTTTGTTTTAGGTGTGGTTGTTAATAACTGAGTTTGTTGTTCTTTCACTGTTCATGTTTCTTTAACTTCGATAGCAATGAAAAGGAAACTGGGACTCAAATCAATAGAATGGACCAGAGGAAAACAAATAATGGCCAAACAGAAAAGAGTCAAGAAGCAATAATTCAAAGAAATGAGGAGAGTCTTAGGAACCTCCAGGACATTTTTAAACGCTCCAACATCTGAATTATAGGGGTACCAGAAGGGGGAAAGGCACAGCCACCAGTGGAAAACTTATTTGAACAAATAATAAAGGAGAATTTCCCCAATCTGGCAAAGGAAATAGACTTCCAGGAAATCCAGGAAGCTCAGAGAGTCCCAAAGAACTTGGACCCAAGAAGGAACACACCAAAGTACATCATCATTACATTAGCCAAAATTAAAATGAAGGAGAGAATCCTAGAAGCAGCAAGAGCTAAGGCGACAATCACCTACAAAGGAGTCCCCATCAGACTGTCAGCGGATTTCTCAAAAGAGACGTTACAGGCAAGAAGGGGCTGGAAAGAGGTATTCCAAGTCATGAAATCCAAAGACCTACAACCAAGATTGCTCTATCCAGCAAAATTTTCATTTAGAATGGAAGGACAGATAAGGTGCTTCTCAGATAAGATCAAATTCAAGGAGTTCATCATCACCAAGCCCTTATTATATGAAATGCATCAAGGTTTTCGTAATCAAACTCCTCAAATATCAACATATTACCCAATTTATACCTGCATCTTTAATAAAGCAGATCTGGTCATGACTGAATTTCTTCTATTTCCAAGTATTTGAATCTGGTTTTACTGCAGAGTCTGGAGAATAAAAACAAAATGTGGCAGTGAGGCTGCTACACATTTAGCACCAAACTCTTGTATGAACATGACCTGGGAGCACTGTCTGCTTCTCTGTAGAGTTCACATTTCTGTCTTTAATGATCCACACAGATGCTCCACATCCTGCAACATTGAGTTCATGTGCTCTAGGGTCATACTCTGTTCTTAGTTCATATTCTAACTGCTTTTTAGGAGAAACGGGGTCAATTGGAACTTCCTGTGACATGAACAACAACCTACTGCTCTTTTAATTCTTCCTCTGCTTGTAAGCATTGCATCTTCTTGGTGAGTTCATCACTGGTAAATTTCAGAGTCATAACTCATGTTAAATCTCTTTATTTTATGAGAATTTACTTTCCTAGGTCATGCAACATCTTGACCCTTCGACATATCACACTTTAGGACCATATAGTCCATGTCAGTGTCCAACCACAGAGCTCTATATATAGGAGGATGGCATGCAAATGGACACACTCTACTCATGAAAAGCAGCCAACTCTGACCCTTCAGCTGGGACAGGAGCCTAGTTCAGCATTCCCAGGTGTTCCCAGCCTGTACTCAATACAGAACACATATCTCTCACCATGGAGTTTAGGCTGAACTGGATTTTCCTTGTTGCAATTTTAAGAGGTAATTTATAGAAAGTGAGAGACACAGAGCATGCGACTGGACATGACTGAGAAACATTGCAGGGTGGCAGTTTCCTAACCAATATCCTTGTGTTTTCAGGTGTCCTGTGTGATGGGCAGCTGGTGGAGTCTGGGAGAGGCTTGGTGAAGACTGGGGCTTCCCCCAAACTCTCCTGACTTGCCTAGATTCTTCTTCAGTATCTACAGAATAAACTGGGTCTGCCAGACTCCAGAATCCAGGGAAAGGGCTGGCGTGGGTCTCATACTACTCAGAGTAGTAGTAGAGGTAGCATATATTATGCCAACTCTGTGAAATGCCGATTCACCATCTCCAGAAACAATGGCAAGAACACTCTCTACCTTCAAATGGACAACATGAGAGCCAAAGACACAGCCGTGTATCACTGTGCAAGGGATACAGTGAGGGGAAGTCAGTGTGAGCCCAGACACAAACCTCCACAAAAAAAATTTAAAAAGACAAGAGGGGTGGGTGGCTGGGGGTGCTCAGAACACCAGGGGATGATCAAGGCACATTGAGCACAGTTTTCATCTGGGGAGCAGCCAAAGATTCAGTTTAAGGGCTGGTTTCATGGCAGGTGTAGAGTTGAATCTCCACACAGCATTTTCCTTCTGGGAGCCTTGCTCCCTTCATGCTTCTTTTTAAAAAAATATATTTCATTGATTATGCCATTAAAATTGTTCTATTTCCCCCGTTCATTCCCCTCCACCCTGCACACCCCTCCCCCACCATTCCCTCCTTTAGCTTATGACCACGTGTC
>NW_026521897.1:0-3094 GCF_021234435.1 Artibeus jamaicensis | reverse complement strand
GCCATTTTTCCCCAGCAGGCCTTTACATTTGTAACTGTGATCACCTATTAACATGACAATCCCCCAACTATAAAGAGGACCAAGGTCTTGCCACCTGGAAGCTACCTGCCTTTTGGGGTATTAACTTTAAGGTGGTTATTAAGAAACAAAGACTCAAAAAGAACCTTTGACCTTCCCCCTTTTCTACCTAAGAGATGCAGAGGAAAACTGCATCTTCAGGAAGGAAACCAAGCATGTTCACTTCAGCCCAATTTAGATTAAGAACGACATATTAGGAAGGCGCCAAACGGGCCTGGTAGGCCCCTATGTCCCCTTGTCCCCTTGAGGCAAAATCTGCCTGCCAGGTGTGTGTGGCTGCTCCTCAGTGACCTGCTAGTGGCCCCTTCCCACTTCTGAAATCGAAGAACCCATTCCCCTACCCCTTCTGCTTTGTCCAAAATGAAAATATATACCAAATTTTGCCTCATTGTCTTGGGAATTTTCATGCTTCTGTGAATTCCCCATGTACTTGTATTAAAATTTGATTTTCTCCTGTTAATCTGTCTCTGTTGATTTGATTATTAACCCAGCTAGCAGGATTTAGAAGCTGGATTAAAAAGTATAATTTTTTCACCCCTCATAGCTGAATAAGGTGTCCCCATTAAAATCCATAGAACCTGTAATTCTTTATTACTATAACAAAAGAGAATGCAGATGTGATCAAACTAAGCACTTTGAGGGGAGATTGTCTCTGAGGTAGGGAAAAATCATTCAAGTGGTCCCGAAATGTAATCATGGTACCGAACAAGAGGTCCGAGGCAGGGGGTAATACAATATTTGGCCCACCTAGGGATGCCAAAAACTGCTATACAACAGGGGCCCCTCCCCAAAACAAAATACTAATATCTACTGGGCTCTTCTGTCCGCCGCCAATTGGAAAGACATCTCTCAATCCCAGAGATTTGTGAAAAGGAAACAAAATGTTTATTTAATGCTATTCAGGCCTAACGCCTCCACTAAAATAGCAAAGTCCTTTAGGGTATACACCTACACCCACATAGCGCTCCCTTCTCCCACTGTCCCAACTCCGGGTACCGTAAATCAGGAAAAGAGCACACGTCTGTGTTGCAGGCCGCTGGCACCATCAGCTGTGTCACCGTGCAGGCAGGATCTCTAGTTAATCCAAAGTACTGTGGTACCCTCTCATGGTCCACTGGCAAGAGTTCTTTGTACCCAGTTCCAGTCAAAGACTCTCTTGCTTTCCAGGCCACGCAGCCAAATGGGCACCCCAAAGCTGCGTGGGCCTCTTCTACCAAAGCTGCAGGGGTCCGCACTCTACCAAAAGCATGTGGCTTTCTTCTTCACCTTGCTGCAGGGATCTCCATTCTGGCAAAGCTGCGTAGTTTTCCCTTTCACCTGGGCAGTTATCACCTCATGTCCTGAAGCCAGTCTTTTCCAAGCTCCCACACAGGCCTTCTCACTCAGGAGCGCAGTCCCTAGTTTCATCCTCAGTCCCAGTTACTCCCTTCTCCCTGGCTCCAAACTTGGCCACTGCTATTTAACATATCTATGAAACCAGTTAAAGGTTATAGATATGTTAAATAATCATTCCAGAGGTTAGCTGCAAAACTAATGCTATGCAAAACAGTTCTCAATGGCCTGGCTCCATTCG
Organism: Artibeus jamaicensis; assembly: GCF_021234435.1. Taxonomy (NCBI): domain Eukaryota; kingdom Metazoa; phylum Chordata; class Mammalia; order Chiroptera; family Phyllostomidae; genus Artibeus; species Artibeus jamaicensis. The sequence goes on along the minus strand of NW_026521897.1, from coordinate 1,443 downwards.
TTTCTTCCCCCTGGGGGGAGGTGTGAGGACATCTTATATGTCTCTCCAATATTCCTATACACTTTGAATTCTGGACACCATTCCAAATCTTTTTTTGGGGGGCGCGCCCTGGCTGCACCCTGTATCAGTCACATGACTCCTTACAAGAGGAAGGCAGAGGGACATTTCACTGAAGAACAAAGCACTGTGAGGACTGAAGCAAGATGCCACCCTGCTGACTTGGAAACTCCAGGGAGGGGAGACAACCAACAAGTGCAAGGAAGGCAGCTCTACAAGCTATAAAGTCAAGGAGATAGATTCTCCTCTTCAGCTTCCAGCTTCCCATCTATAATGCACACTCACATTTTTGCCCAAACCTTCAGGAAAAGAATCTTTCATTTTAATTTTTTCCTTTCAATTTTTTATTTATATTAAGAAATAAACCAATGAATGTATTCTAGGGTATTATTTTACATACAGATATTTTTGTTATGTTCTAGAGTTATACCTTTAATGTATAAGCATAAATAAAAGAATTAAAAACATTTATATAAGTACAGAATTAGTATTACCCATGCAAAATGCACATCTTCATTTTTCTCTCAAAAAATAGGGCAAAAGCTCTGGCTGGTATGGCTCAATGGATTGAGTGCAGGCCTGCCAACCAAAGGGTCACTGGTTTGATCCCCAGTCAGAGCACATGCCTGGGCTGCTGGGCCTGCAGGCAGAGAGTGTGTGCGAGGCAGCCACACACTGAGGTTTCTCTCCCTCTCTCCCTCCCTTCCCTCTCTCTAAAAATATGTAAATAGAATCTTTAAAAATTAAAAACGCAAAAGTTTGGGCAAAATATCTGTGCATTACACAACAAAATACAGGTAATTTTTCACGAATATACAGTGGATCGTATCCTTTATTAAAATGCTTCTGTGCAGAACTGATGCTGTGATGATACAGAAATAACTTGAGGACTTTGCAAAGCCCTGGAAAAAAGCAATATAAATAAAAGTAGGCATTATACAAAACTGATGCAGAATTACATGTATTTTTGGTTATCTGGATTTTATATCAGGAAAAGCTGCCTGCTTACCAGTTTTCAGAAAAGCAGCTGGTAAAATTGTCCCCATCAGTCCTTAGCTACAAAGGGGGAGCAAAGGCACTTAGACATGGAGCTCAGTAAAATAGGGAGCATGAGCCTGTTTGCCTCACCAGGAAGCTACAGCTTTTCCCACTCCAGGGTACTACAGCACTGCTCCTCCAAGGGCATTAACACCCTTCCCTTCCTGCCTCTGGTATGGGATTGGAGGGGAATGCAGGGGAAAGTGCTGGGCCACAGAGGCCTGTCAGTCTAACTAGGGGGTGTAAACCCATCCAAAGCCCAAGTAAACTTAGGAACTTGATTAATATTTTGGAAAACACACCTGGTCCATCCCAAACCCAAGCTAATAGAATCCCAGGGGAACAAAA